>NC_091302.1:42849742-42902242 GCF_038502225.1 Cherax quadricarinatus | reverse complement strand
ACGTACACACGAAATACACACGCGTGCGCACACAAGAGGTTGGGGGCCAGGAGCCAGGAATAGACCAGATCAAACACACCCACGTACACACACACACACACACACACACAAAGAACAACGAAACATGATTATAACACACAGACGATTGTGGCATATATGGTGGTCAAAGAAAATGATGTGACCGATAGATATAGACTTCGAAAGGTGAGGACTAGGAACAAGGGAAAAAAAAAGTGGTTGACAGTCACAGTTATAATTAGTTACAGTTAGTTATAGTCACAGTTATAAGAAATACCTTTCCGGTTTCAGGGTATTATGGCAATGGTATGAACCTAACACGGAGGTGATCGAGGCAAACTCTATATACACTGTCTGTGTCGTAGATGCCATAACAACATACTGGAGTAAGAGATATGGGAAGAAGTGTAAAATAAACCCAGTGAGGAGCAGGGGTGCGGTGGGGACAATAAGGGAACACTGTATCAACATCCGGGGTCCCAGACTAGTGATGGATATGTGGGGCAGGAGGCCTCCAGCAGCAACAGCCGAGGTGGCCAGGCAAACACCAGACGAGCCTGGCCCATGGCCGGGCTCCAAGAGTAGTGGAACTTTCGAAATTCTTCGAAGGCATATCAAAGATATAAATATATATGAGCAGCCTCTCCACACACTACCAAGTTCGGCTTAACCAGATATAACTAAGAGACTTATAAGAATCATAAGCAAGAGTTTCAGCTTACTGACCGCTGTTCCATTGGACATAACTGTTACTCCTCAGTAACTAAACTAGCTAAACCTAACTCAAACTAAATTACATCATGACTATGATACACCTGTGACCGGCTTCGAGGGTTGTTTTACCTGGCAGTCCTACGTAGAAATTATCACAGTAAAACAAGGTACACTTGAAGGCAGCAACAATCATGGTGTTACTGTCACGTCTTGTTTCTCTTTAAAAATGTTATTTTTCACTTGATCAGTTCGTATATATAGGTTGAACTCCCTTCCTGCTTCACCTCCCTGCTTCACTGAGTAAACAAGGTAGGAAGAGGAATCTAAGGAGTCCTTACGATGACACGGCTCCATGCTATCAACAAACCTAAATAAGTGTGCAATTTATATATATATATATATATATATATATATATATATATATATATATATATATATATATATATATATATAGTGCCAAATAGGTAAAACTTGCGATTTTGGCTTAAATAGCAAAGCTCTTCTTACCAAATAAGGCAAGCGAAAATTTGTGTATGCAATAATTTCGCAAAAATCATTCTGGCCTAACGAAAAATATATATTTCATTGTGTTCATTATTAAATTTTTGTAAACTTATGTAAAATATATTTAGTTGAATTAAGCTAAATTAAATTGCGCTTGTTATAATAAGGCTAGCTAGGTTTTCTAAGGTTCTTTCGGTACAAAATTATTTTTTTTACATTAACATAAATGAAAAAATATATCTTTAAACGTACAAGAGAAAATTTTAGAAAGGACTTAATTTTAAATGCATTCTTGTTAACTGACCAATTTTACATATTCTGTACAGCATTATGTAATATATATATATATATATATATATATATATATATATATATATATATATATATATATATATATATATATATATATATATATATATATAAAACTACGACGCATTTAGATTCCTGGAGGCCGCCGCGTCAGCACAAATTAATGCGAGGAATGTTAGATATCAGCAGATTTTTCTTTCTGTCTTATCAGCATTAAGTACACGAGTGTCGTTTACCCAACACATTAATACTTCCAACAAGTCACAGCTGCAGTTTTCCCACCACACACGATTAGACATTTCAGCAAGGTACACCTCTAGATTATTTTCGATTGTTTCCCAACTCCTAGAGCCCGGCCCTGGGTCAGGTACTGGAGCCTTTCTTACACAGTTTGTTTCTTTGGATGTGACCCATAACAATAGGCTATTTAAACTGCTAGGTTGGGGAAGAGGTTATAAAGGTGCAGCAAAACTAGCCCGCATCGGGTTAGATCCCTTGGCCCGTGGCAGGGAATCTAATCCGACACCCTTCTCTCCACCCCTTCCTGCAGTCAACCACCCGATCACAGACCCAGTCCTCCTGGTGGATGGTCAGATCAACCAGGCTATTGGTTGCTAGCAACACGCAGTCCATCGTAAGCACCAACAGCCTGACTGATCAGCAACTGCAGGTGTCAACAATGAGGAGGCACCCCAGGCATCTCCCTCACTCGACTAGGCCTTGCAGACGAGCAGTTAACCCCTTCTAGGGCCTAGTTCCTAAGCCTTTTATTAATCCACATGCTCTTGCGCTACCCTCCACAGGATGGATATGAGGTACACAATAACCTAGTCATTTCGGTGATAAAATCTAATCTTAGCTACCATCTTCTTCTAACGGACGAACTGATCAATGATTAAGCTGAATTTTAAGACAATGTAGTTTTGGGTGCTTTTTTTTTTTTTTTTTTTTAGTAACCCAAATTTTATGCAAATTAAAAAATCTTAAGGTTTTCGGTTCCATAATATTCCAGCGACTGTCTCCGCCTCCAGGCGACTACCTCCGCATCCAGCGACTATTTCCGCATCCAGGCGACTACCTCTGCATCACCCACACTTTCCTCCCTCTTAAATCTTCCAGGGCCCCACAAATATTCCCAGCCACAAACATTACATTCACCCAAAATTTACAAGATCTTAAATCCGTGAGTTAGGAAAGCTTTCCGTGGACCCAAATTATTCCAGATCTTCAAACTTTTCCCCAAGACTGGAATCTTCCAGTTGCACTTGCCTCCGGGACCTCAAAATCTCCAAATAAGGCAAAAAACTTCCAAGTCCTCAAATTTAGTGTGTTAAGCCAGGCATGGCCCTGAGGGGCCATCATGTGGAAGGTGAAACGTCTTAGAGGTGGTTTTGGCACCACCGTCACGCTGGGACCATCAATAAACTCCTGTGCTCCCTTATAAATCTTGTTTATCCTACTGGCTGGAACACAAGGCTATCCCGCAGCCAGCCTTAAAGGCCATCCACACAGAGAGAATCGTCGGAAATGTCGATCTTAAGGACGTCTGGGTTCAACGACTGCCTTTCGTGGCCCATATATAAATCTTATTTGAGACTTGTGATTGGAGTTCCAGGCCCTGGAATTTCTCAAGATAACTCTGCTGAAGTCGAAGATAATATCAGTGGGGCTCCATATCGTCCCGGGCGGCCATGATGGACAACAGCCTCACGTCTCGCATATTCTTCCCACCCTTCAAGTACCAGTTTTAATCAAGTATTGAAGACATACGCTTCAACGTTTAATTCTTCAATCTTTTCTTTGCGTTACCATTTCCAGGGGGCGCAATAAATTCACTGAGATGCAACTCACTGAATACAAAGACTCGGTCGGAGATTTCTCTCTCAGCACCCTCCGTTGTGATATACTTGTGATAGGTTTCAAGTATTCTGCCCCCTGCAACACGGCTTGTATTGCCTACATTCAAAAGAGACACCAAGCCAATGATGATCCTTTTCAAATCACTTGTTCTCTCTTGGCTAGAATATTGCTGCACATAACATCTGTTCAAAGCAGGTGAAATTGCAGATCTAGAGTGTACAGAGAACCTTTACTGCACTTATAAGTTCTATCCAACACCTCAACTACTGGGAACACTTGGAAGCATTTGGCTTGTACTCGCTGGAACGCAGGCGAGAGAGAAATATCATAATCTACACTTGGAAAATCCTAGAAGGAATGGTCCCGAATCTGCACACACAAATCACTCCCTACGAAAGTAAAAGACTGAGCAGGCGGTGCAAAATACCCCCAATGAAAAGTAGGGACACCATTGGTACGCTAAGAGAAAACACCGTAAGTGTCCGGGGCCCAAGACTGTTCAACAGCCTCCCACCATGCATAAGGGGAATTACCAAGAGGCCCCTGGTTGTCTTCAAGAGGGAACTGGATAGATATTTAAAGCCGGTACCGGATCAGCCGGGCTGTGGTTCGTACGTTGGACTACGTGCTGCCAGCAGTAACAGCCTGGTTGATCAGGCCCTGATCCACCGGGAGGCCTGGTCGTGGACCGGCATGCGGGGGCGTTGAACCCCGGAATACCCTCCAGGTATGTTGGCCTGTGTGCATGAAGCATCAACAGCCAGACTGATCCAGCCATGAGTCAGGATGCCTGATGCGAGGCCGGCCAGCATGGGCGATGATTCTCAGAACTATAAACAAGGAGACAGATTATTATTCTCTGGTTTCGTGACAATATCGCCACAACTTGTTCTCACTCGTCACATTCAACACAAGTCACGGAAAAAAACACTGTTCTTGTTCTTCCTCCTCTGTTACATCTTTCCTATTGAACTTCTCTTCCATTTTTTCTCTTCCTTTACATCCTTTCCTCTTGTAATTTTTCTTGCTTTTTATTCATCTTCCTCTCTCTTCCTCTATCTTCTTATCCCTTCCTCCTTTTCCTCCTGTTCAATTTTTATTCTCTGTCCTCTTTCTTCTTCGCATCACGTTTTCTCTCCCTCCCTCCTTCCCTGTCCCACACCACTGAGGGTCTGGATAGACGACCTGACTGATGCTCTCATACATCTCTCATATACCTTTAATATATATATATATTCCTGATATACCTGTCATATACCTGTCGATCTTTAACATAATACGATACTTGTCGTTTTGATAACCCAGCACTTCCCTTGATACCTTTGGTATACCCTTGAAGAGTTTCGAGAGTTTAACTACTCTCGGAGCCCGGCCATGGGCCATGGGATTCTGCAGCGCCTGTCAACCATACAGCTTTAAGTTCTCTACTTTGTCCATGGGCCACAGTGGCCATCCCGGGCCACAACCGTGGCCACCACCTACACAATGGGACACAGTGACTGGTATTCACCAAGGCTGTGGTCGCCACGACCCACATAAGTAAGCTGTCACAACTTCTAGGGGGTCATCGCCCCCCCTCCCTTCCCACGCCTCGAACTACCGGAGGAGAAAGGGAAGGAAAGTTGGGGGGGAGGAGGAGTGAGAAAGACGGAATTCACATTCCTTTGTGACACTGTTTATCGGGCGGGTGTCGCTTGCCTTATTCGGGAAGAGGAGAGTTGCTATTTAAGCCAAAATCGCAAGTTTTACTTATTCGGTACGAGACATATATATATATATATATATATATATATATATATATATATATATATATATATATATATATATATATATATATATATATATATATATAATGGCGAAAAAGGTATACAAAACAACCACGGGGGAGTTGAATGATAGCTCTAGGCAGTCACGCTGCAAACAATCAAGACATCTTCAGGGGCTTGCAATGTTTCAGAAACGAGTAGGAAGACCCAGTAGATCTGTTCAAGGGAACAACTTTAGCTCGAGCCAAGTTTCCCAGTGGTCCACTGTCAAGTCAACAATATGATGATCAGTGAGGACGAGGTTCAGTCCATCCACTATGTGAAGAGCTGAAATTGAAACTGAAACGGAGAATAAAAGTTTCAGTTCACGCAGCAGTGCCGCAGGTTGATGCGAGAAACTTAGCAGTGAAAATATCAGATAATCTGACAGTGAAGAATCACAATTGCGAGGAAAATGATAAGAATTTATAGCTAGAACCTTGAAGACACGAGGTGCCAAGCCAATGATGATACTCTTCAAGTTACTTGTTCTCTCCAGGCTGAAACATTATTATACAGTAGCACCTTTTTAAGGCAGGCGGAATTAGAGAATTTGCTGATCGTATAATTTATGTCAAGTACGTCGAAGCATATGAAGTCTTTCGATCTCTAGAACATAGGCAAGAAAGGCACATTATAATTTGTACCCGAAAAATTCTAGAGAGATTGGTCCCAAATCTGCACACACACAAATCAATCCCAACGAAAACAAGACTGGTGGCAGATTGTGCCGCAAACTCCTAAACACGTACTCCCTGGAGTGGAGGGAAGACATGTACATGATAATATATGCAACAAATCACAGTAAACAGGTGACAAAATAACATGTAAGAAATCACGAAAGTGCTTGCAAGTTTTGTTTTGTATGTGGGTGATAATATATGTGGAAAGCACTTGAGGGCCTAAACCCAAATACTGCCATAACACACTGGATCACACTGCCTTAACAAGATACTGGAGTGAAATGTATGGGAGAAAATGCAAAATAAACCCAGTGAAAAAGCAGGGGCACCGTGGGCATAATAAGAGAACATTTTACCAGATTATTCACCTTACCAGAAGATATCAGATATCTTACCAGAAGATATCAGAAACTGCTGGAATAAGTGTAGAAGTCTTCAAAAGGAAGCTGGAGAACTACCTCCACCAAGTGTGAGATCAACCAGGCGGTGATGGACATGTGGGCCAGCAGGCCACCAGTAGTAACAGCCTGGTTGACCAAGCAAACACCAGACAAGCCTGGATCCGGTGGACTAGAAAAACTCGACACTCAAATGTATACCAAAGATAAAGGCAGATAATACTCCAATGAAAAGTATGGATGGAGTGAGTACACGAAGAGATAGATGGTGGTAAGTGGTGTGACGTTCCACAGGGATCAGTTTCTGGAGCCTCCGTTGTTCTTACTCTACACTGATGACCTTGAGTGAATCAACAGCGACACCAGTACAGCAGCTGACGACGAGCAAGCGCACACGCACGCACACACACACACACACACACACACACACACACACACACACACACACACACACACACACACACACCAGTTTGGAACCCACACCTAGCCAAGCACGTAAAGAAACTAGAGAAAGTGCAAAGGTTTGCAACAAGACTAGTCCCAGAGCTAAGAGGTATGTCCTACGAGGAGAGGTTAAGGGAAATCAACCTGACGACACTGGAGGACAGGAGAGATAGGGGGGACATGATAACGACATACAAAATACTGAGAGGAATTGACAAGGTGGACAAAAACAGGATGTTCCAGAGATTGGACACAGTAACAAGGGGACACAGTTGGAAGCTAAAGACACAGATGAATCACAGGGATGTTAGGAAGTATTTCTTCAGCCACAGAGTAGTCAGTAAGTGGAATAGTTTGGGAAGCGATGTAGTGGAGGCAGGATCCATACATAGCTTTAAGCAGAGGTACGATAAAGCTCACGGCTCAGGGAGAGTGACCTAGTAGCGATCAGTGAAGAGGCGGGGCCAGGAGCTCGGACTCGACCCCCGCAACCTCAACTAGGTGAGTACAACTAGGTGAGTACACACACGCGCGCGCGCGCACACACGCACACACACGCACACACACACGCACACACACACGCACACACGCGCGCACACACGCACACACACACGCACACACATACGCGCGCGCACACACACACACACACACACACACACACACACACACACGCACGCACACGCGCACACACGCACGCGCACACACGCACACACACACGCGCACGCACACACACACACGCGCACACACGCGCACACACACACACACACACACACACACACACACACAGGGCCAGGAGCTGAGTATCGACCCCTGCAACCACAATTGAGTACACACACACACACACACACACACACACACACACACACACACACACACACACACACACACACACACACACCAGGCCTAGTGTCTAATCGACATGTGCCTAGGACAAAATGGTAACTAACACACACACACAAAACGACAAATTCAGAGGAAAATACCAGTTAACTTCAGAATGATTTACACACGCTAATGTTGTGTTCAATGTGGGAGGTGAAGTTCAGTGTGGAAAGTTCTAATGCTGTGTCCCAGACAGACGTTCCCTCCCAAATGACGGTCTCCCCAGACTGACGGTCTCCCCAGACTGACGGTCTTCCCCAGACTGACGGTCTTCCCTGGGAGGGGGAGGGCAGCAGCAGCATCCCTGGGAGACAGAGGATGGTCATCTAGCCAGCTGTTAGTTCCGCTACATCCACCATCCACCCGCTCATCCCATTATCTCTCTCATCCCCCCAACGCATTCTCCCTCCCGTTATTCCTTCCTCCATTCTACCCTCTATCCTCCTTTCTCCTTTATTTCCTTCCATTTTCTTCACGCACTACTCGTACCTTCGCTCTATTCCTCCCCCCATTCTCTCTTTCTCTCCTTCCCTCTTCTCCAACGAAAAACGGGTCCAATAAGTAGACAAAACACAGTAAGTGTAAGGAGTCCAAAACTCTTCAATAGCCTCCATTCATACACAGAGAAATTACGAACAGAACCCTTGGACGTCTTCAAGAGAGAATTTCGTAAGTTCCTCATGTCAGTTCCTGACTAGCCGGGCTGTGATGCATACCTGACCAGCCAGCAGTAACAGCCTGGCTGGTCCGGTCATCCACTAGTGGCCTGATACGAGACCGGGCGGGAGAGGCACCCGGTCTCGTATCAGGCCACAAGAACCAGGAAACCAGAACCACAAGAACCAACAACAACTCAGTGGTGGTGGTGGTAATGATCGCCCTCGCAGCGGTGACGTCACAATACGTCACCACTACGTCACTGCGACGTTGCCACACCTCGACGCCGCCGTAACACAGCTGCGGAAGAACCAAGACTACGACGTCAGTGCCGCCCGTGACGTGCCAGGTGACGCCCCGCCGTCACAGTCACCAGGGTAGGGTGAGAGGAGGAAGGGGGAAATAATGATCGACACTGGTCGAAAACGATCAATAATGGTCGTAATTACCCTGCCAAAGGTCAATTAGTGATCATAACAGTGGGCCCCCCTCCCTCTCTCTCTCCGTCCCTCCCTCCCCTGGGGGGGTGCCTCTCTGGATCAACCAAGCTGTTGATGTTGGCACTGTGCCACATCCTTGGATTGGCACTTAAAATGGCGTACCTGGGTTACTCGTGGGTAATAATTGCGGCCTTGGTGGCTTGGCGGGTCACATGGCTTATCTCTGAAAGTGTACCCGTACATTGTGGAATCCAATCCCACGTCGTGGAATCCAATCCTACGTAGTGGAATTCAATCCTACGTCAGGGAATTCAACCCTACGTCTTGAAAATCAATAGTTTTCCAGTGGACAGTGAAAAACATGACGTTCAATGGTTATAAGTTCCAGCTGCTTAGGTAATGGAAAGAATGAAGAACTCAGAAGGGGACACTGTACACAAAACTCAAGAGGATCGTCAAATAGAACGACAGGAACACGTCAAGGACTTGGGAATAATTATGTCAGCTGACCTTTCCTTCGAAGAACACATTAAGACCAAGGTTGTGACAGCCAGGAGGATGACGTAGGTGGATAATGATTCAGATTGCCACTATAGTGGCTAGTTTATCGTGCACTCCATATGCATCCTGTTGATGGTAGCGCAAGAGCATATGGATACACAAAAGGCCTAGGAACTAGGCCCCAAAAAGGTTAACATGTGTACATCTGGATTTATATCTACAGTTCACTTATGTCTTAAAAAGTAAATTTATTTTCATTAATAAGATATCTTGACACATCACAAAGGTTATTACACTGTCTTCTTCCATATTCCTCAATCGATGAACAATTAAATACAGTGTTCAAGATAATGAACATAGGGCTGGTCACATACTTTGTATTTGGTTTATCTCTCCCAAACTGACAATGGATAATGAGAACTTTTAAAACAAGGGAAATAATGCCAATGGTGACACTCGTCCAAACAGCAGTGCCAAATGTTTACATGTCTTACATTCAAGGGAGGATCATCGCCCCCCGCGTTCCGGTCCCAGACCAGGTCTCCTCTACACACCTGGAGGTTATTCCAGGGATCAACGCCCCCGCGGCCCGGTCCATGACCAGGCCTCCCGATGGATCAGGGCCTGATCAACTAGGCTGTTACTGCTGGCCGCACGCAGTCCAACGTACGAGCCACAGCCCGGCTGATCCGGCACTGACTTTAGGTATCTGTCCAGCTCTCTCTTGAAGGCAGCCAGGGGTTTATTGGCAATTCCCCTAATGCTTGATGGGAGGCTGTTGAACAGTCTTGGGCCCCGGACACTTATGGTGTTTTCTCTTAGTGTATCAATGGCGCCCCTACCTACTGAGGCTATGTCTAGGTCTTATACAATGCTGCATGGACTACGCTTGCTCTTCATGGTACTCTGCCTTGACAAAAAAAAAAAATGAAATATAGACTGCAAATAACCTAGAACAAAATGGTAAGATTCATCCAGAAGCTGGAACCACGAGAACATGTAGGCCAGGATGAATTACAACAACTGGATATGCTGAATACTGAAGACAGAGTAAAACAACTTCTGTTAAATCACGTTTATAAAATTGCTCAGAAACAGTGTCCAGAATATCTTGCTGCCAATTTTGTCAAGGTTGGGAACCAAAGTAATCATAGTGCTAGGGGGAGAGAGCACAACTATGTAGTAGCCACAGTCAGTGGCCAGGCTTCAAACACTTTTTATTGTACAGCAATAAAGGAATGGAACAGACTGCCTGCACATGTCAAAGCCAGTCATAGTATTACTTCAAGAAGAGACCCAAAAGGTGCCTAATGAATGTAGCGACAGAAAGGAAGGAGAATGATTTTTTAATATTTTAGCTAACACACATGTAAATAACTCAATTTACCTTATTCCTAGTATATCTTCTTATAATATAATAATAAGACATCTCCTTTATAGTATCGTAATACTCTATACAACGAACTCCAATGGAAATAAGTCTCACTGACTCTTTTGGGTTATCCCAGGTTCTCTACACATAAGCTGCTACATACGTATGATCACTTATGTAACTGTATTTGTGTATACCTGGAGAAACTTACTGATTGATAAGCTGATCCGGAACTGTCTTGAGGAAGAGCTATAATGGGGTGACTACCAACCCACAGGATAGGTTATGGGGGTGACTACCAACCTATAGGATAGGTTATGGGGGTGACTACCAACCTATAGGATAGGTTATGGGGGTGACTACCAACCCACAGGATAGGTTATGGGGATGACTACCAACCTATAGGATAGGTTATGGGGGTGACTACCAACCTATAGGATAGGTTATCGGGATGACTACCAACCTATAGGATAGGTTATGGGGGTGACTACCAACCTATACGATAGGTTATGGGGGTGACTACCAACCTATACGATAGGTTATGGGGGTGACTACCAACCCACAGGAAGGGTATGGGGGAATTATAGTGGTTTTGTGTGCGGGTGGAAACAAGAGTTCTGGGTGGGTGGGTGGGTTGTCTAGCTGGTCTGGGTGGCGCCACCCAGCAGGGAGGGTGGCGGCACTGCAGGGTTTGTTGACATGACGCACACTTGAAAATAAACACAGACTGGTAGTCAGTGACACCAGCAGCTGACAGTTTTCCTCATTACCTTACTGAAGTCTCTCAGCTCTGCCTGACTGATTCCCTTACCCTATGTAGGAAACCCATCCTGTGTGATGGAAGACGACTGGCAAACCCATTCTTTGTGATGATAGATGACAGGGGAACCCTTCCTTTGTGATGATAGATGACAGGGGAACCCTTCCTTTGTGATGATAGATGACAGGGGAACCCTTCCTTTGTGATGATAGATGACAGGGGAACCCTTCCTTTGTGATGATAAATGACAGGAGAACCCTTCCTTTGTGATGACAGATGACAGGGGAATTCCAACGGGTTTTCTTCCCACAATCTGACATAGCAACATAGCCTCTTAACCACGAGTGCATCCTCACGTTCCTATGCTCATTTTCTCCCTTCAAGGAAAATGTAAAATTGTATCTAGGGTATATTTGTGTCAAGCATTGTAAAATCTAGGAGAGATGTGAACAATGTATCAAGGTTACAGAATTGCAGTTAGAAGCCTGAGCAGATCTATAACTCACTGTGATAACATGAACGTAGATAAGCACAGTTAGAAGTCTGAGTAGATATGTAACAATGGTAATGTGAATGAAGGCAAGCACATTTACGGGATCAGCTTCCAAGGTAAACACTCTTGACATCTCACACTCGCATGACAAGAGGGTAGTAGTACCTCCCTGGACGCCTGATGTCTACTATCCTATCGCCTATGTTACACACACACACGACAGTATGGCAGTATCTCCCTGGATGGTATGAAGGGTAGTACCTCATCCTGGGAAATACATTCCTCTTCCATTAAATACACAAATGCTCCACTAAAAAACAAATATTCCCATAAAAATTTAAGTAAAAAAATGTTTCAACCCTCCCACCCACATCAAAAAATGGCAGAGGCATTTATACAAATGACGGAGCAGAAAATAAAAATGCTAAATACTCCAGGAAGGGAATTTCTTTGCACCTACGTTCCATTCTTCCGAGACGGAAGTTGCCCCCTTATTTTTCAAGCCTGTAGAAGGCGCGTCGCCCCCTCCCTTTTCTAATTTGCTAATGGTTCTGAAGCTGTTTGGTGGGTTCAAGGTGGGGGAGGGGATGGAGGCTGGTGAGTGGTTCTGGAGGCTGCTGATGAAACTGGCGGCTGGTTCTCGAGGGCGGTGAGTGGTTCTCGGAGTCTGGTACGTGGGTCTTTGAGGCTAGTGTATTGAGATTATTTACTTCGATATACCTGTGACTTTTTTTCCTGAGGTTTCCTACTCACGAAACCCGGCCTTGGGCCAGGCTCGTCTGGTACTGGTCACGTAGGCTGTTTCGGCCGGCGGCCCACGTCCGTATTTAAGCCGGATGCAGCTCTTTCAAGCCAGTGAGTCAAGCAGGCAAAAGTGAACCCAGTCGTGTAAGTTTATTTAGGTATAAGTACACATACATAGTTGCACAAATAATCATACGTAATAAGTGCAAAAGAACCACAGGGGGAGTTGAATAATAGCTTTAAGCCTATCGTGTTGCAATCAACACACCAGGAGCTTGCAATGTTGCAGAAATGAGCAGATTAGTTCAGGGGGACGTTCTAGCTCGAATTAAGTAGAATGAATGAACTAGAACGTTCCCCTGAACTAATCTGCTTGGACTTCCTATATTCATTTCCGCAACACTGCAAGCTCCTGATGTACTGACTGCAACGAGAAAGGCCTAAAGCTACCACTCAACTCCCCTTGTGGTTCTTTTGCATCTTGTACCGCTTTTGCACGATTACTGCATTGTGATATCAAAAACACACACACACACACACACACACACACACACACACACACACACACACACACACACACACACACACACACACAGGAGCTGAGTCTCGACCCCTGCAACCACAATTAGGCGAGTACACACACACTCGACCCCCGCAACCTCAACTAGGTGAGTACAACTAAGTGAGTACACATACGGACAGACATACACACACACACACACGCACACACACACACACACACACACACACACACACACACACACACACACACACACACACGCATGCACATACAGCAGGCCTAGTGTCTAATCGACATGTGCCTAGGACCAAATGGTAACTAACAGTAACAACAATCTTCAACACATCTATCGAAACAGGGGGACTACTTGAGGTATGGAAGACATCAAATATTGTCCCATTTTTTTAAAAAAGGAGACACGTAGCATTAAACTACAGACCAGTGTCACTGACATGTATAGTATGCAAAGTCATGGAGAAGATTATCAGGACAAGAGCGGTAGTCACCTAGAAAATAAGCTTATAACGACAACCAGCACGGTTTCTGGAACGGGAAATCCTGTGTCACAAACCTACTGGAGTTCTATTACAAGGTGACAGCAGTAAGACAAGAGAGAGATGGGTGGGTAGACTGCATTTACTTGGAATGTAAAAAGGCTTTTGACACAGTTCTACACAAGAGATTAGTGCAAAAGCTGGATTACCAGGCAGGGATAACAGGGAAGGCACTGCAATGGATCAGGGAATACCTGTTGGGAAGATATCAGCGAGTCATGGTACGTGGCGAGGTGTCAGAGTGGGCACCTGTGACCAGCGGGGTTCCACAAGGGGCAGTCCTAGGACCGGTGCTGTTTCTGGTATATGTGAACATGACGGAAGGGATAGACCCAGAAGTGTTTCTGTTTGCAGATGATGTGAAGCTGATGAGAAGAATTCAATCGGACGAGGACCTGGCAGAGCAACAAAGGGATCTGGACAGGCTGCAGGCCTGGTTCAGAAACTGGCTCCTGGAGTTTAATCTCACCAAGTGCAAAGTCATGAAGATTGGGGAAGGGCAAAGAAGACCGCAGACGGAGTACAGTCTAGGAGGCCAGAGACTACAAACCTCACTCAGGGAAAAGGATCTTGGGGCGAGTATAATGCCGGGTACATCTTCTGAGGCGCACATCAACCAAGTAACTGCTGCAGTATATGGGCGCCTAGCAAACCTAAGAACAGCATTCCGACATTTTTATAAGGAATCATTCAGGACCCTGTACATCGTGTACGTTAGGCCTATACTGGAGTATGCGGCACCAGTTTGGAACCCACACCTAGTCATGCACATAAGGGAATTAGAGAAAGTGCAAAGGTTTGCAACAAGACTAGTCCCAGAGTTAAGAAGCATGTCCTACGAGGAGAGGTTAAGGGAAACCTGACGACAATGGAGGACAGGAGAGATACCTCCCTGGAGTCTACCTGGAGGTTATTCCCGGGATCAACGCCCCCGGGGCCCGGTCCACGACCAGGCATCCCGGTGGATCATGGCCTGATCAACCAGGCTGTTACTGCTGGCCGCACATAGTCCAACGTACGAACCACAGCCAGGCTGATCCGGCACTGACTTTAGGTAACTGTCCAGCTCCCTCTTGAAGGCAACCAGGGGCCTATTGGCAATTCCCCTTATGCTTGGTGGGAGGCTGTTGAACGGTCTTGGGCCCCGGACACTTATGGTGTTTTCTCTTAGTGTACCAATGACACCCCTACTTTTAATTGGGGGTATTTTGCATCGCCTGCCCAGATAGGGAGGATATGATAACAGCCTGGTTGACCAGGCGAGCACCAGACGATATGGCCGGGCTCAGAGAGTAGATATACTCTCGAAATTCTTCAAATGTATAAAGGTATATCAAAGGTATATAAAATACTGAGAGGAATTGACAAGGTGGACAGAGACAGGATGTTCCAGAGACGGGACACAGCAATAAGAGGTCACAGTTGAAGACTCAGATAAATCACAGGGATGTTAGGAAGTAATTCTTCAGTCACAGAGTTGTCAGGAAGTGGAATAGTCTGGGAAGTGATGTAGTGGAGGTAGGATCCATACTTAGCTTTAAGAAGAGGTATGATAAAGCTTACGCAGCAGGAAGTGACCTAGTAGCAACCAGTGGAGAGGCGGGAACCAGGAGCTGTGAATCGACCCCTGTAACCATAACTAGGCGAGTACACACACACACACACACACACACACACACACACACACACACACACACACACACACAGAAAACTTACTTCCAGTTATGCCTTAAAGACTAACGTCGTAATCTTTTTTCCTCTTTCTCTCTTTCCCACATATAACCATAATTATAAATCCGTCCTAATAATAATATTAAACTTAAATTGTCCTTTTTCAAAACCTATATTATGATACATTAATAATTATTAAAATAAAATAAAATAATCATATCACTCACACACTGGTTTTTCAATTGGGGAAGTAAATTTAGTGTTTCTGAAAATGATGGAGAGGTCGAGCAGGCTTTGGAGCCTTTATCAGCCTTAAGTTTTGTTTAGGCTGAGGGACAGGCAGAGCTGGAGACTTTAGACAAGGTGGGGTCACATCTTGTTTGACAGTTTGATGGAGGGGTCGAGCAGGCTTTGGAGCCTTTATCAGCCTTAAGTTTTGTTTAGGCTGAGGGACAGGCAGAGCTGGAGACTTTAGACAAGGTGGGGTCACATCTTGTTTGACAGTTTGATGGAGGGGTCGAGCAGGCTTTGGAGCCTTAATCAGCCTTAAGTTTTGTTTAGGCTGAGGGACAGGCAGAGCTGGAGACTTTAGACAAGGTGGGGTCACATCTTGTTTGACAGTTTGATGGAGGGGTCGAGCAGGCTTTGGAGCCTTAATCAGCCTTAAGTTTTGTTTAGGCTGAGGGACAGGCAGAGCTGGAGACTTTAGACAAGGTGGGGTCACATCTTGTTTGACAGTTTGATGGAGGGGTCGAGCAGGCTTTGGAGCCTTAATCAGCCTTAAGTTTTGTTTAGGCTGAGGGACAGGCAGAGCTGGAGACTTTAGACAAGGTGGTGCCACATCTTGTTTGACAGTTTGATGGAGGGGTCGAGCAGGCTTTGGAGCCTTAATTCTTTTAAGGTTTTGTTCAGACCGGGCAGTAGGCTGGACTTCTTTACCTTGCGTCCGGCAGTTCACGTCCTCCTTTTTTATGATATCTTTTAACATTTTTACTACTACAGTAAGTGTGGGTCTTTTAGACATTTCTTCATTGGCAGCGAGCCGAATTACGTCAAAAACCTTCCTGGGGACGTGTGTGTCGTTAAACAAAAATATTTTTAGCAGGAGTGTCCCGTAGCTATACGTATCACTGGACAGCGTGCTGTTGCACCCACGGCAGACTTCTGGGGCCATCCAGTATTGGTCACTGAAGTCATCATTCGGATCAAAGTGAAGATTATCGCCGCTAGTGCATGCCAACCCATAATCGATAATAGATACTCTTGGCTTTTTGTTATGGGTGGAGGTGTGATCTAACATGACATTTTCAATGTGGAGATCGTTATGTACGATCCCTTTATCCTGAATTTCGATTAATCTATTTCCTATTTCAACTGCTAATTCCAGCAGGAAGTTGGATGTCACTGTTGCGCCGCACCTTTCCAGGTACTGGGAGAGGCTCTCATCCCCAGCATAGGTTGTAACAATCGCTGGAGGATTGCGACACGAGCCCAACACCTTTGGTGCTCCTCCGGCACCGTCCAAGAAGAGGGAGAACTCTTCCTCTCTCACGAACTGCGTAGGGCGTTGTGAATTTCTGGCGACTTTAATAACGGCCGTTGGGAACTGGTAATTCCACTGGATGCGGGACACAACGCCATTTCCACCTTTCCCGATAAACTCTGAAGACTGAAGTAGTCTTTCTACCTCAGCACCGCGAAGGTTACGTACATTAGCCATTGAGACTTGTACAAGTACTTGAAGACGAGTACCAGAAGACGAGTACTTGAAGACTAAGAACTTTTAACTTTTAAGATCTCCCAGATCTTGATAAATATCTAAGATACAGATAGGAATATTTTACGCAAAATAATGTTGGAATACTGACATAAGGTAGATGGATGTATAACTTCCTAAAACATAGAATATAAAGAAAAAATAGTTACCTTCGAACAACAGGATAAATGGGTAGCTGTTAGTTTAATATGTTTATTATGCACCCCACAAGAGCATTTCACCCCTCCATGGAAGATGTGTTCATTTAATATCACATACCTACAAGTCCCTCCCAAGAAGCTCATTGCTAGTAATCCCTTCCTTAAATCTCTTGTTAGAGCAACTGCTCAAGAAGAAATTTTTCGCTATGATAACATGAACGTAGATAAGTATGTTTATGGAGCAACTTGCAATGTGAACAGACTGACTGATGTTGTAGTGGCCAGGCTTAGGCTTGGTTACAAGTACTGACTGATGTTGTAGTGGCCAGGCTTAGGCTTGGTTACAAGTACTTCTGGCAGTTTGGGAGACACACAGATGATGATCAAACTAAATGTAAATTATGTGATCAGGCATATGGTCACTCTCTTGAACACTATGTGCTTAATTGTCCACTTATTGAGGAATACAGAGACAGACAGTATAATAACCTATGTGACATGTCAAGATATCTTATTAATGAAAATAAGATACCAGATATACTAAGCAAATTTCCTAAATTTGCTTGTAACAGATAAGTGAACTATAGATATGTAGATATAAATCCATATGTATTCCTGTTAACCCTTTGGGGCCTAGTTCCTAGGCCTTTTGTGTATCCATATGCTCTCGCGCTACCGTCCACAGGATGGATATGGGGTGCACAATAAACTAGCCACTTCGGTGGCAAAATCTCTAATCTCTGTGAGCGGTAGTCAAAAGATTACAGAGGTACATAATGGGTCCAGGGACTGGGCCTCAAAGTTTTGATGGCTGAGCAAGTTACAGAGGTAATGAATTCACAATTTACAAAGGTAATGAACTCCAGGTAGGTCTAGTCACAATCATGACAAGTTACAAAGGTATTAACAGATTATAGAGGTACACAATGGGTCCAGGGACCGGGCCCCAAAGTTTTGATGGCTGAACTAGGTACAAGGTAATGAACTCACAAGTTACAAAGGTAATGAATACTGTAAGAATGGTTACTTACGTGTATACATGGCTACAATCATGAACAAATTTTAGAGTAATGAGCAATTCACACTTCCACACCCGGTCACAACTGTAGTGAGTTATTGGTGCAAATACTGATTGTTGAGTCACACACACACACACACACACACACACACACACACACACACACACACACACACACACACACACACACACACGCACACACGCACACGCGCGCGCGCACACACACACACACACACACACACACACATACAAATTCATACACACACACACACACACATAAACACACACACACACACACACATACACAAACTCATACACACACACGCACACACACTCATACACACACACACACACCCACTCATACACATACACACGCACACACAAACACACACACACACGCACGCACGCACGCACGCACACACACACACACACACACACACACACACACACACACACACACACATACTACAGGCCTAGTGTCTAATCGACATGTGCCTAGGACAAAATAGTAACTAACACACACACAATATATATATATATATATATATATATATATATATATATATATATATATATATATATATATATATATATATATATATATATATATATATATACACAACAGGCCTAGTATCTAGTCAACATGTGCCTAAGACAAAATGGTAACTAACATGACTCACGAAATCGTAATGACACGATTGCAAACAAACCATACCACGGGTGGGGTTTGAACCCGCGGTCAGAGTCTCTCAAAACTCCAGACCGTCGCGTTAGCCACTGGGCCAGTTTGAGACTCTGACCGAGGGTTCAAACCCCACCCGTGGTATGGTGTGGTAACTAACACACACAGTACTGGAGGCAGGGTCCATACACAGCTTTAAGAAGAGATACAATAAAGCTCATGGAGTAGGGTGAGAATGGACCTAGTAGCAACCAGCGAAAAGACGGGGCCAGGAGCTATGACTTGACCCCTACAACCACAAACAGGTAAGAACACTCTGGGTGTGCGTGTGTTTAGTGGGGATGGGTCCGAGACCGGGGTCCCGGGGGGTCCGTCACTTGTCCCACGAATAAACTTGAGACAAGTTTGTTTACAGAATCATCAGCGTTTTTGTTTTCCAGTGTAAACATTATGACACTGCTGAGTGATTTTAAAGACTATGCAAACTGCAGTGACCTCTGAGACATATCTGTGAACCTATGAGACATACCTGTGAGCCTATGAGACATACCTGTGAGCCTATGAGACATACATTTGAGCCTATGAGACATACATTTGAGCCTATGAGACATACATTTGAGCCTATGAGACATACCTGGTGGTCCGGTATATATCTTGGAACTAACAATTCACTGTGTAGAACTGACGGGTGTTTCTCGTAGTAACCACAACACTGGACGGGAGACTCCAACTCTGGTCTGCTTGCTTCAAGTATATACTAACTTTCTTACCACAGTATGTGATGTGTAAGTAGAAGTCAAGGTTACTGTCTTGGGCGTCCCCCCATACACTAACCCGTCCCCCATACACTAACCCGTCCCCCACACACTAACCCGTCCCCCACACACTAACCCGTCCCCCACACACTAACCCGTCCCCCACACACTAACCCGCCCCCACACACTAACCCGTCCCCCACACACTAACCCGTCCCCCACACACTAACCCGTCCCCCACACACTAACCAGTCCACCACACACTAACCCGTCCCCCATACACTAACCCGTCCCCCCACACTAACCCGTCCCCCACACACTAACCCGTCCCCCGCACACTAACCCGTCCCCCGCACACTAACCCGTCCCCCACACACTAACCCGTCCCCCTCACACTAACCCGTCCCCCACACACTAACCCGTCCCCCACACACTAACCCGTCCCCCACACACTAACCCGTCCCCCACACACTAACCCGTCCCCCATACACTAACCCGTCCCCCGCACACTAACCCGTCCCCCGCACACTAACCCGTCCCCCGCACACTAACCCGTCCCCCACACACTAACCCGTCCCCCACACACTAACCCGTCCCCCACACACTAACCCGTCCCCCACACACTAACCCGTCCCCCACACACTACCCCGTCCCCCATATACTAACCCGTCCCCCCCACACTAACCCGTCCCCCACACACTAACCCGTCCCCCACACACTAACCAGTCCACCACACACTAACCCGTCCCCCATACACTAACCCGTCCCCCATACACTAACCCGTCCCCCACACACTAACCCGTCCCCCACACACTAACCCGTCCCCCACACACTAACCCGTCCCCCACACACTAACCCGTCCCCCACACACTAACCCGTCCCCCCCACACTAACCCGTCCCCCATACACTAACCCGTCCCCCACACACTAACCCGTCCCCCGCACACTAACCCGTCCCCCGCACACTAACCCGTCCCCCACACACTAACCCGTCCCCCACACACTAACCCGTCCCCCACACACTAACCCGTCCCCCACACACTAACCCGTCCCCCACACACTACCCCGTCCCCCATATACTAACCCGTCCCCCACACACTAACCCGTCCCCCACACACTAACCCGTCCCCCACACACTAACCAGTCCACCACACACTAACCCGTCCCCCATACACTAACCCGTCCCCCATACACTAACCCGTCCCCCACACACTAACCCGTCCCCCACACACTCCCCCGTCCCCCACACACTAACCCGTCCCCCACACACTAACCCGTCCCCCACACACTAACCCGTCCCCCACACACTAACCAGTCCACCACACACTAACCAGTCCACCACACACTAACCCGTCCCCCATACACTAACCCGTCCCCCATACACTAACCCGTCCCCCATACACTAACCCGTCCCCCACACACTAACCCGTCCCCCACACACTAACCAGTCCACCACACACTAACCCGTCCCCCAGACACTAACCCGTCCCCCACACATTAACCCGTCCCCCACACACTAACCAGTCCACCACACACTAACCCGTCCCCCATACACTAACCCGTCCCCCACACACTAACCCGTCTCCCACATATTAACCCGTCCCCCACACACTAACCAGTCCACCACACACTAACCAGTCCCCCATACACTAACCCGTCCCCCACACACTAACCCGTCCCCCATACACTAACCCGTCCCCCATACACTAACCCGTCCACCACACACTAACCCGTCCACCACACACTAACCCGTCCCCCACATACTAACCCGTCCCCCATACACTAACCCGTCCACCACACACTAACCCGTCCACCACACACTAACCCGTCCACCACACACTAACCCGTCCACCACACACTAACCCGTCCACCATACACTAACCCGTCCCCAATACGCTAACCCGTCCACCATACGCTAACCCGTCCACTATACACTAACCCGTCTCCCATCCACTAACCCGTCCCCCATACACTAACCCGTCCCCCATACACTAACCCGTCCACCACACACTAACCCGTCCACCATACACTAACCCGTCCTCCACACACTATCCCGTCTCCCACACACTATCCCGTCCACCACACAATAACCCGTCCACCACACACTAACCCGTCCCCCATACACTAACTCGTCCCCCACACACTAACCCGTCCCCCATACACTAACCCGTCCACCATACACTAACCCGTCCACCACACACTAACCCGTCCACCATACACTAACCCGTCCCCCATACACTAACCCGTCCACCACACACTAACCCGTCCACCACACACTAACCCGTCCACCACACACTAACCCGTCCACCATACACTAACCCGTCCCCAATACGCTAACCCGTCCACCATACGCTAACCCGTCCACCATACGCTAACCCGTCCACTATACACTAACCCGTCCCCCATACACTAACCCGTCCCCCATACACTAACCCGTCCACCACACACTAACCCGTCCACCATACACTAACCCGTCCTCCACACACTATTCCGTCTCCCACACACTATCCCGTCCACCACACAATAACCCGTCCCCCACACACTAACCCGTCCCCCACACAATAATCTGTCCCCCACACACTAACCCGTCCCCTACACACTAACCCGTCCCCCACACACTAACCCGTCCCCCACACAATAATCCGTCCCCCACACAATAACCCGTCCCCCACACACTAACCCGTCCCCCACACACTAACCCGTCCCACAATAACCCGTCCCCCACACAATAACCCGTCCCCCACACAATAACCCGTCCCCCACACAATAACCCGTCCCCCACACAATAACCCGTCCCCCACACAATAACCCGTCCCCCACACACTAACCCGTCCCCCACACAATAACCCGTGCCCCACACACTAACCCGTCCCCACACAATAACCCGTCCCCCACACACTAACCCGTCCCACAATAACCCGTCCCCACACAATAACCCATCCCCCACACAATAACCCGTCCCCCACACAATAACCCGGCCCCCCCCCAATAACCCGTCCCCCACACAATAACCCGTCCCCCACACAATAACCCGTGCCCCACACACTAACCCGTCCCCCCACAATCACCCGTCCCCCACACACTAACCCGCCCCACAATAACCCGTCCCCCACACAATAACCCGTCCCCACACAATAACCCGTCCCCCACACAATAACCCATCCCCCACACAATAACCCGTCCCGCACACAATAACCCGTCCCCCACACAATAACCCGTCCCCCACACAATAACCCGTCCCCCACACAATAACCCGTCCCCCACACAATAACCCGTCCCCCACACAATAACCCGTCCCCCACATAATAACCCGTCCCCCACACAATAACCCGTCCCCCACACAATAACCCGTCCCCACACAATAACCCGTCCCCCACACAATAACCCGTCCCCCACACACATCACCACTTCTGTCAGTCTCCGACAAATTTTAAAAAAGTGGACCAACAGATTTGGCAACTCAACAGCCGAGGCTTTGATATGGAAATTTTGGAAAAGTGGAAGAAGTGGCGGAAGAGGAAGAAGAATGGGAAGAGGAGAGAGTGAAGATGTGAGAGTGAAGTAGAGATTGAAGGAAGGAGATGGTGGGTGAGAAGAAGACATGGGGGGGGGGGGATGTAGCGACGAGATGGTAGGTGTGCTACGTACGAATTACAACATTTTATATTGAGAAACATTATATACATATCGTGCCGAATAGGTAAAACTTGCGATTTTGGGTTAAATAGCAACGCTCCTCTTGCCGAATCGCAACATGAAGTAAGCCTAGTTCGCTAGGCGCATGCTGTTTGTAGGATTGGTGGTCCAATGGCTAGAGCATCGCGAACGTTGTCTTCCTTCCCACGGGGCGAGACAAGGTGACGCAGGATCGAATCTCGGTCAGCCGCAGTTTCGCTAATGTGTGTGTGTTTACACTTGTGAACGACATGACAGAAAGAATACTCAGAAGTGTCCTTGTTTGCAGATAATGTGAAGTTGATGAGAAGCATTCAATCGGACGAGGGCCAGACAGAACTACAAAGGGATCTGGACAGGCGCTGCAGGCCTGGTCCACCAACTGGCTCTTGGAGTTCAACCCCACCAAGTGCAAAGTCATGAAGAGTGGGGAAGGGCAGAAACTAAGAACAGCATACCTTAGATATACCTTTAAAGGACTTCGAGAACTTAACTACTCTCAGAGCCCGGCCATGAGCCAGGCTCGTTCGGTGCTTGCCTGATCAACCAGGCTGTTGCTGCTGGAGGCCCACTGCCCTACATATCCATCACAGCCTGGTTGATCTGGCACCTTGTGAAGATACTTGTCTAGTTTCCTCTTGAAGGCTTCAACACTTGTCCCAGCAGTGTTTCTGATATCTTCTGGTAAGATGTTGAAAAGTCTGGGACCCCAGATGTTGATACGGTGTTCCCTTATTGTCCCCACCGCACCCCTGCTCCTCACTGGGTTTATCTTACACTTTCTCCCATATCTCTTACTCCAGTATGTTGTTATGGCAGTGTGCAGATTTGGGACCAGGCCCTCGAGTACCTTCCAGGTATATATTACCATGTACCTCTCTATCCTCCGCTCCAATAAGTACATGTTTAAGACTTGCAGGCGTTCCCAGTAGTTTAGGTGCTTTACTGGCTCAATGTGAGCCATAAACGATCTCTGTATTTGTTCCAGCTCGGATATTTCTCCTTCTTTGAACGGGGCCGTCAGCACTGAGCAATATTCTAAATGAGAGAGCACTAGCGATTTGAAGAATGTCACCATCGGCATTATTTCCCTTGTTTTGAAAGTTCTCAATACCCACCCTGTCATCTTCCTGGCTGTCGTGATCTTTGTCTTATGTTCCTTAAAAGAAAGGTCAGCTGTTGCATGCAAAGAGTATGTAATATTTATTCGGAGCATGTTAACACACTCACTTAGGCTGCCTCACCAACCGTTAACCAGGTCACTAAGGGTCTGACGATCGGGACCCCATCATCAGATCAGCACCTAGGTTCAGTCATTTTCATTCTACAGGTGGTTGAAGTACGTTGGTCTGCTTCTGTCTCTTGGCTGTTGCTCTGCCTTGATTACCAAGGCATGCACTAATACCTATTGCTGTACATAGTGTATATTGTGTACATACTTCTGTTTATACTTGATGAAGGATAATTTAATTCAAAGGTTTCTGCTGTGTTTATTTTGCTCCCTTTACACCCAGGATAACAGGCTTTGAGTACCTGGATTGTAATATCAGCTGACATAATTATTCCCACATCTTTTACGTGTTCCCTCTTGTATATAGTGTTCCTTCCGAGTTCTTCATTCTTTCCATAACTAAGCAGCTGGAACTTATCACCACTAAACGTCATGTGTTCTCCACTGCCCACTGGAAAACCCTGCTTATGTCTTCCTGTAATTTTTCAGTGTCCTCTACCGTAGTGACTTTCATGTTTATTTTAGTGTCATCTGCAAATGATGATACAAAAATGTGACGGGTGTTTTGATGTTTCTGTTATAAGGATGAGAAACAGCAGAGGTGCCAGGATAGTGTCTTGGGGTACTGAGCTTTTGACCTTGCTGATGCTGCATCTTGGTCTGTTTACTACTTGTGTTGTGTGTGTTAGGAACCCGAAAATCCATCTGCTTACCTTCCCCGTAATGTCCATGGCCCTCATTCTGTGCGCTATCACTTCTAATCGCATTCGTCAAACGCCTTTGCAAAGTCTGTGTAAATCACATCTGCGTTTTGGTCGTAATTCTATCATAATGGTTCAGCAGCTGTGACAGGCATGATCGTCCTGCTCTAAAACAATGCTGGTTCGGGTTATGCTGGTCCATGAAATTTGCAATCTGCCGTCTCATCACTCTTTCGAAGATTTTTATGATGTGAGAAGTTTGGGCTACTGGTCTGTAATTTTTAGCTAGTGCTCTACTACCTTCCTTATGCAAAGGAGCTATGTATGCACTGTTTAAAAGTCTCGTATTTCACTGTGAGGGAAAAGTTCAATAGATAGGAGTAGCGATATAGTAACAATAATTTCATTGCCGGCTACTTGTTAAGGTAGGGTAAGTCCAGCTCCCGCTATCCCTCCCTTTTTCCCCCTACCCGAAAGTGATAGTTTGATTGCCGGCTACTTGTTAAGGTAAGGTAAGTCTAGCTCCCGCTATCCCTTCCCCTCCTTCCTCCCCTGAAAGGTGACGTGTGGTGCTCCGGTCCAAACAGTAATCACTAGACTCACAGCTCCCAGCACTACTCTTGGATGACAGAGAGGGTCACCTGCCAGTCAACGAGTAGAATTGAAGGAGACGGACTAACGTTCTGAGATGTCCCAAATTTTGATCCACTTACCTGTTTGTGTATGCAAGTAGCAGGATATAACCCCTCATCATTGCAGTGGAGAAAACCTGCTTTCCTGTCATCTGGAAGGATTCTTGAAAGCTAGAAAATCTGTGAAGAATGAGCCGGTGGGTTGTCATCAACACCTGCGATCCCCCCCCCCATCATCAGCAACGGCTACGATTTCAACAACACGCAGTGTCACCAACACCAGACACCCACGTTTTATATACATTTATAATAGCGTTGAATTCAGTTATCATTTATATTTTTCATTTTTCATTTTCTTTAAAGTAGGATCAATATTTCATATTTAAGTGTTTTATATTTTATATTTTCTAAATAATAAATTGTTTATGTTTGTCAGTTTTTGTTCTTTTTCTATTCATTAATTTTCCTGAGGAGGAGCCAGCCTTGGTAATACTGTCTGAAGTTGTTACAGAACTGAGTAAGCCTTCACATTCACCTAGATCTAAGCTCTTTCTCCAAAGAATACTGAGGGCTCGTGCTAGTGGTACTTTGCACTTCTTTATAAATAGAGCATTCCATGAATCTAGTCCAGGTGCTGAGTGGGCATGTTTTCCATTTCTCTTTCGAAAACTATGGGATTTGTACTAACGTCAGTTAGTTGGTCTGCACGGCCTTCTTCTGGAGTGAAAAATATTTCTGCATTTTCTACCTTACTGTCATTTAGTGGGTTGCTGAACACCGACTCGTACTGTTTTTTTAGGATTTCACTCATTTCCTGTTCATCGTCAGTATACGAGTCTCCTCTCAGTGTGGTCCAATTCTACAGGTAGTTCTTAGTTTGAATTTTGCGTAGGGATAGAAATATTTTGGGTGTCTTGCAATATCCTGTATGGTCCTTTGTTCCCTTTGTACTTCTTCTGTGAGGTATGACATCTTAAGTTTTTGCTTTAATTCATTGATCTCTCTGCTAAGTCTATCCTTCCTCTGTTGTAGCATATTTGTGTTTTTAAGCAATTCAGTACCCAGTTTTCTTCTGTACCATCTCCTTCGCTTTCTCTCTATATCTGATCTTCTGGGTTTCCTCAATGGTACGTGTTTTATACATACCTTGTATGATTCTGTGTCAGCTTCTCTAGGCACTGGTGGGGATTTGGGTCGCTCATGTCTGATTCCTAGGATGTCTGTAACTCTTGGTTTATTTTTTCCCAGTCGGTTCTATGGTTGTTAAAATTAAACTTACTGAAGATCCCGTCTCTAACATTAGTGATGCAATTTCCTAACCCTGAGTTAATACTAGTTTGAACTTTATGATGTTGTGATCAGAATATATTGTTTTTGTAACTGTTGTGGGGTCAATTATCTGTTAGTTCAACGAGTACTTTTTACAAAGCCTCATTAGTTCCGACATCTTAATAAGGAATCGTTCAAGACCCTGTACAGTATGTACGTTAAGCCCATATTGGAATATGCGGCACCAGTTTGGAACCCACACCTAGCCAAGCACGTAAAGAAACTAGAGAAAGTACAAAGGTTTGCAACAAGACTAGTCCCAGAGCTAAGGGGTATGTCCTACGAAGAGAGGTTAAGGGAAATCGACCTGACTACACTGGAAGACAGGAGAGAGAAGGGGGATATGATAACGACATATAAAATACTGAGAAGAATCGACAAGGTGGACAGAGACAGGATGTTCCAGAGATGGGACACAGCAACAAGGGATTACAGTTGGAGACTGAAGACTCGGATGAATCACAGGGATGTTAGGAAGTATTTCTTCAGTTACAGAGTTGTCAGGAAGTGGAATAGTCTGGGTAGTGATGTAGTGGAGGCAGGATCCATACATAGCTTTAAGAAGAGATATAATAAAGCTCATGGAGCAGGAAGACTGACCTAGTAACGACCAGTGAAGTGCCGGGGCCAGGAGCTGTGAATCGACCCCTGCAACCACAACTAGGTGAGTACACACAAACAATTATATATATATATGTGTACTGTACGAAAGTGGTTCGTAAGATTTACGTCATGTTCCCTACCTATCAGACAGTACGAGAACTTCAGCAAAACTTCCAGAGTGCAAAACTTTTAACAGGCTTCCCTTTAACACTCGCATGGCAGTTTGGGAGTGCCTACCTGGATGGTTGATAATCTCAACCCAAGACTCTTCAACTTTCTAGTCGCAGTAGTAGTAGTAGCAGCAATAGTCAGAAGCAGTGCTGGTAACCAGGAAAAATCCAGATAAGCCCTTGCAGGAAGTGCCTGATCAACCAGGTTATGATGGGTGTGTAGGCGTGTGAGCCATAGGTAGCAATAGTCTGCTTGTCCAGGGATACACACTGATAGATGGTATCTTCCTAATATATTGCTAAATCTACTTCAAATTTCCTCTTACGTTGGATCTATAGCGCAGAGAGGAAGGAAAGGAGGAGAGGGGGAAGGAGGGAAGGTGGAGACAGCCTGTACTGTCTGCACAGACAGTCTATGCTGACTGCCAGCTTAGTTCATATTTCGCGGCATTTAAGTGCTGCCCTCTGGGCCTGCCCAAAGTCTGTGAGATGCTGGTCCCACACACTCACTCTCACAGCGGCCTAGCAGCAAGGCACAAGGCCTACTAGTTCCCTCTCGTGGGCATGGCCCTACCTGGGCCTTGGGCACAACACACAAGCCTGTGTATCCACCACTACATTTGAAATAAAATAAAGAAGCCTCCGAAGACGTATCATTCACTCACCCGCTACCAAGACATCCGCCAATAAACCTATAAAACATTGGTGGACAGCGGTGGTCGCAGTGGTTGTGTTGCCAGAGAGGAAGGAAATAGGATGAAGTTGTGTTTACTTCATCACCCCATGCAAGAAGCATCCGTCTCTCAACGAGTTATCCTGATGTCGTGTCTGCACGTTTGAGCATCCAGACACAGGTACAACCAGGATCTAGCCGAAATTTGCCGAATTTCTTCGAGAATTTTAAGTGGTGTCCCAGTGACCCCACGCCACAGCGTCCCACGCTGTTTCTCAAGTCACGTGTTCAGCGTCACTTGTATGTTCTGTTGTTGTTCAGTTCAGCACAGCTATTTCAGCAAGCCAGAGGTGAGTTTTGTGGTGATTTCTGCTCCCAGTGTGTCTCCCTGTGTTTGTGGGTGGGAGAGGAGAAGAGGAGGAAGTGGTCGTTCCTCGCCTTGTCCAAGCTCGCCCTGCTGTACACTGACACCTCACCAGCCTACCATACACCACCATGTCATCACTCCCTCTGCTGTGTGTTCTGCTGTTTCTCGTGTGATTCATTGCCCGAGGCCACTCGAAGCCACGTGGATCAGCATGCCATGTAGATCACAACACCATGTGGATCCCGACGCCACGTGGGGTGTGGGCGATGTCACGTGGATCTACAAGCCACGTGGGCTACCAAGCCAGATGTCCCAGGCCACATGCTGTAGTCTGCTGCCCGCATCACACTGATGTCACCGACGATGCTGCCCGACTTCATGATGTCACGATGTCTGCTGACGTCACCTCAAGATGTCTGCTGATGTCACAGTGCTGCTGACATCACCTCATGACGTCACGCCTGACATCACATGATGTCACATCGAGTGTTTCTAGTAATTATTTCAGTATTGTCGAGAAGATTGAGAGAAGATATATGTCATGTGTTAATTAATTCCTCTCAGTGTTCTCACATGTTAGTGTATGGCTTAGTGTCAGTTTTGTGCTCAGAAAAGCATCATTTGCTAGTTAAGCCATGTTGTGCCGCATGTACCGCAGGTGTAAAATTTTCCATGTGTCCAATGAGGTCTGCGGTCAGACCCTTGTGTAGCACATTGTGTAGTCACCCGGTGTGACCAGTGCATTTGACAGTTGATATCAGTCAGCCTGAGCCCGAGCCCCCTTGTACAGAAAGCTCTTATGCTTGTCGCTCATAGTTGTTCTGCACAATCGTACCTGCTACGATTCCCATCAAGATTTTCACTTCATCTCCAGACCTTCAGAGTGCAGATATATGTAGAGAAACAAGTCTGGGGACGCTTAGACTAACCTCTGCTATAACTCCAACTGCCGAGAGAATGACACTCGTCAAGCCACAGTTAGCCCTGTCGGCAGGTGCTGTGTCAGCCTCCTGTCACAAGCTTCAGTGAGCTCCTGCACAAAGAAGATGTCACTTTGACTGCTAGCTCGCTCACTGCAGTCTGGTGTATGATGTTGCGACTCCCAGATGTTTTGCCCAGTCGTCTCTGCCACGAGTTGCTCCACGACTTGCCGGCAGTGACAGCCCAGCAACAGTACCAGTCGAGAAGTGTCCTCCTGAGTCGCCTGCCAGAAGTCCTACCCAGTTGCTGAGTTTTGTTGACGCCTCACTCGAGGGCACCAGCATGTCATGCCCCAGGCTGAGTGAAAACCTGCAGCGACTCCTACGATGACTGCTTCACCATTCCAGAGACCATAACCTGTTACTACATCACAGCTCAGCCACAGCGATGTCTCCTGTGTTGCAGCATCTGTCCAGAAGCAGAAAGGCATGCAGTGATGCCCATCGACGCTCACTGCCTATGACCATGATGTTTAGCACATACCACATGTTTTTTTTTTCTTCCCTCCCTGTAGGAAGTTTTTTTTTCCATATCCATATTTATATATATATATGTTTTTTTCTTTTGTGTTCTGTGCCCTGTTCCTATGAGAGAGAGACCGAGTTTTTTTTACTGCCAGACATGTTCGAGACGACCATGTGGTAGGTGGCCGAGCATATGTAGACAGCCTGTACTGTCTGCACAGACGGTTTATGCTGACTGCCAGCTTAGTTCATATTTCGCAGCATTTAAGTGCTGCCCTCTGGGCCTGCCCAAAGTCTGTGGGATGCTGGTCCCACATGCTCTCACTCTCACAGCAGCCTAGCAACAAGTCACAAGGCCTACTAGTTCCCTCTCGTGGGCATGGCCCTACCCAGGCCATGGGCACAACACACAAGCCTGTGTACCCACCACTACATTTGAAATAAAATAAAGAAGCCTCCGAAGACGTATCATTCACTCACCCGCTACCAAGACATCCGCCAATAAACCTATAAAACAAAGGAAGGGAGATGAAATGGGGAAGGAGCAGATAGTGGAGCCAACAAGACTGGAAAACATACTTGACCTTATCTTCACAAATTATGAGGACCTGGCAAGAGGCATAACAATATCAAAAACAACTAATTCCGATCACAATCTAATCAAAGTTCAGACTTTCATGCACAGGGGTTCTGATCTGAAAAATGCATGTATCTGTGGAGGTGTCTTTACCAAATACAACGTCAACAACAAGAACATCAACTGGGACCAGGTGAACCATGTCTTAAATGAAACATGTTCAGAGATACCTTAAATAACATGGATCCAAACCAGTGACTCGAAAGGATCAACTTCCTGGCAGCTGGAGTATGTTCAAGGCATATTCCCCTAAGAAAGAAGAGAAGAAGTAAACTGGAGAAAGACGCTCCCTCTACAAAAGACAACTAAGAATCACTGAGCTCCTCAAGAGTGCTAAGATTATCTGATACATGGAAGGAAGCACTGACCAGGAAAATGGAAAGTATCGAACTAAGTTAAAGGACTCATACAGGATCCAGGGCAACATGGGTTCAGAGCAGGTCGCCCCTGCCTCTCACAACTACTGGATCACTATGATATGGTCTTCGATGCACTGGAAAAAGAACAGAATGCAGATGTAATATACACAGACTTTGCAAAAGCCTTTGGCAAGTGCGATCATGGCGAAATAGCGCAAAAAAACGTGCTAAAGGAACTAGTGGCAAAGTAGGGAGATGGATCTTCAACTTTCTAACCAATCGAACACGAAGAGTAGTAGTCAACAGAGTTAAATCGGAAGCTGCCATAGTGACAAGCTCTATTCCACAAGGCACAGTACTCGCCCCCATCCTGTCCCTCATCCTCATATCAGACATAGACAGAGATGTAATCCACAGCACCGTGTCATCCTTTGCAGACGATACTAGGATCTGTATGAAACTGTCATCTATTGAGGACACGGTTAACCTCCAAGAAGATATAAATCAAATTTTCCAATGGGCAACAGAAAACATGTGAGGGACCTGGGAGTAATAATGTCTGAGGATCTCACTTTCAAGAATGACAACAGTGCAACGATCACAACTGCAAAGGAAATGATAGAATGGATAAAGAGAACGTTCAAAACAAGAAATGCCAAGCCAATGATGATCCTTTTCAAATCATTTGTTCTCTCTAGACTGGAATACTGCTGTACATTAACATCTCCGTTCAAAGCAGGTGAAATTGCAGATCTAGAAAGTGTACAAAGAACCTTTACTACACATTTAAGTTCCTCCAAACACCTCAACTACTGGGAACGCTTGGAAGCACTTGACTTGTACTCGCCGGAACGGAGGAGAGAGATATATATCATAATCTACACTTGGAAAATCCTAGAAGGAATGGTCCAGAATCTGCACACAGAAATCACTCCCTACGAAAGTAGAAGACTGGGCAGGCGGTGCAAAATATCCCCAGTGAAAAGAAGGGGCGCCACTGCTACACTAAAAGAGAACACCGTAAGTGTCTGGGGGCCCAAGACTGTTCAACAGCCTCCCACCATGCAATAGGCCCCTGGCTACCTCAAGTGGTAGTTGGACAGATACTTAAAGTCGGTGCCGGATCAGCGGGGCTGTGGTTTGTATGTTGTACTGTGTGTGGCCAGTAGTAACAGCTTGGATGATCAGGCTCTGATCCACCGGGAGGTCTGGTCGTAGACCGGGCAGCGGGAGCGTTGATCCCTGGAACACCCTCCAGGTAGGTCTAAGTAGGAGGGGGAACGAAAGGAACAGGTAAGGAGGGGAGGGGAAGGAAGTTAAGGGAAAGGGGAGGGGGAAGAAGGGGAGGGGGAAGAAGGGGAGGGGGAAGAAGGGGAGGGGGAAGAAGAGGGGGAAGAAGAAGAGGGGGAAGAAGAAGAGGGGGAAGAAGGAGAGGGGGAGAAGAAGAGGGGGGAGAAGAAGAGGGGGGGAGAAGAAGAGGGTAAGGAGGGAGGGGGAAAAGTTTTGACTTTGAGAATGGCTCCTTCCATCTGAACACACACACACACACACACACACACATACACACACACACACACACACACACACACACACACACACACACACACACACACACACACAAACCAGGGAAAGTTTTCCCTCCCTTTTACCCTTCCTCAGTTCCTGATCAGCCGGGCTGTGGCTCGTACGTTGGTTTGCGTGCAGCCAGCAGCAACAGCCTGGTTGATCAGGCTCTGATCCACCAGGAGGCCTGGTCACAGACCGGGCCGCGGGGGCGTTGACCCCCGGAACTCTCTCCAGGTAAACTCAGGCTTCTCGCTCTCCCTTCGTACTTTTGTCACCCCAGCTACCACATGCTGTTACCCTGGGGCATCTACCTCCAGGGACTGCCCTGTGGGGAGCATCCACACTACCAGATGGGCAAAGATGCTTCTCTCTACCCCTCCCCAGCACCTAATGCATTCCCCCTGCCCACGTCCCCACCACGCACCCCTACCCACGCCACAACACAAGGCACCCCTACCCACGCCCCATCACACAAGGCACCCCTACCCACGCCACAACACAAGGCACCACTACCCACGCCACAACACAAGGCACCCCTACCCAACAACACAAGGCACCCCTACCCACGCCCCATCAAACAAGGCACCCCTACCCACACCCCCATCACACAAGGCACCCCTACCCACACCCACACCACACAAGGCACCCCTACCCACACCACCACTACACAAGGCACCCCTACCCACACCACCACTACACAAGGCACCCCTACCCACGCCATCACACAAGGCACCCCTACCTATGCCCCCACAACACAAGGCACCCCTACCCATGCCACCACTACACAAGACACCTCTACCCATGCCCCACCACACAAGGCTCCTCTACTCATTCCACCACTACATAAGGTACCCCTACCCATGCCACCACTACACAAGGCACCCCTACCCATGCCCCACCGCACAAGGCTCCCCTACCAACGCCCCCACCACACAAGGCACCCCTACCCATGCCCCACCACACAAGGCTCCCATACCCACGCCTCCACCACACAAGGCATATGGACCGTGCATTTTGTAACAGACAGAAAGGTCAGACAGAGTGTGTGTCTTCCTGGAGCTGGTGTTGGTGACATAGTCAGCAGGTTGGATAATATTATGGCAGGTAATGGGAACAAGCCCATTATCTGTCTTAGTGCTGGGGGTAATGACATTGGGAAGGGCAGGAGAGAGGAGCTGCTGGATAAGTACAGGTCAGGCATAGAAGTAGTTAGGTCTAAGGGAGGGATCCCAGTCATATGTAGCATCTTGCCTAGAAAGGGAGTGGGCAATAAATGGATGTCTAGGGCAATTGGTATAAATTGCTGGCTAGACAGGTACTTCAAGGAACTTGCAATCCCATTCATTGATAACTGGGACCTATTCTTTGGCAAACGTGATATGTATGCAAGGGATGGGGTTCATCTCTCTGGGGATGGAGTGGTTGCATTAGCCAATTCAATTGAGAGGGTAACTGAGGACTTGTCTAGGAATTTAAACTGATATATTATAGAGGTATGGGTGTTTGTGGGAAACAATCAGGCTGCAGCATTAGGGTTAAAAACAGCAGTTATTACCGGGATACCTCAGGGATATGTTTAAAGGACAATATTCAAAATAAAGTTGCTAGTAATGGCAAATCAATTGATCAACAAACAAAGAGAGATAGTAGAGGGCAACGAGTGACTAGCTCCCTTAAGGTTTACTATACAAATAGTAGGAGTCTAAGAGATAAGATAGATGAGCTAAGATTACTTGCAAGTGTAGGTAATATAGATATTATTGGTATAACAGAGACCTGGTTCAACCTGAAAGATAGAGAAATGCCTTCTGAATGCAACATACAGGGTTATAAACTATTCCACACTGATAGAGTCAACAGGAAGGGTGGTTCGTGTGGCGATGTTTGTCAGAAAATTTTAATTGTTGTCTTAGACATGATATAAGAGTAGAAACATTGAACACAGAATCTGTTTGGCTACAATTTCTCGAGGGACGTGACAAATTAATTTTGGGTGTGATTTATAGGCCCCCAAACCTTGATAGGGAGGGCAGTAAGCTGTTATGGGACGAAATTCATAAGGCATCTAGATATGAAAATGTTGTAATAATGGGAAATTTTAACTTCAGATATTGATTGGAACAATATGACAGGAAATCTTGAGTCTAGTGACTTTCTTGATATGGTTCAGGATTGCTTTTTAGAACAGGTTGTGACAGAACCAACTAGAGGAAATAATCTGCTTGACTTGGTTCTTGCCAACAAAGATTCACTAATTAATTATCTTGAGGTTAATGATGAGCTTGGGGAAAGTGATCACAAATCACTTAGTTTCAATATATCATGGAGTCACCCAGATAACCGCAATCAAATCTCTGTCCCAGATTTTCGCTTGGCCAACTTCATGGGACTGAAAAATTACCCGGGTGGGCTAAATTGGGATGTCCTGACTATGGGTCAGGTAGGTGATCTTGGTTGCCAATATGACGTTTTTCAGAGCATAGTTCTAGCTGCCCAGACAACTTTTGTTCCGAGTAGGGAAATTAGATCTAACAAAAATGATCCCAAATGGATGAACAATAGATTAAAACATCTCATTGGTCAAAAGGGAGGCATATATAGGCGTACCAAAAGAGGGGATGGGCAGTTAAGAAATCAATATATTCAATTAAAGAGAGAAATAAAGAAAGGAATAAGAAAAGCAAAAAAGGGATTATGAGGCTAAGGTCGCAAGGGATTCAAAGACTAACGCAAAAGGGTTCTTTCAGGTATACAGAAGTAAGATTAGGGACAAGATTGGCCCACTTAAGAGTAACTCTGGTCAGATCACTGACTGTGATAAGGATATGTGTGAAATTCTAAATACCTACTTCCTCTCAGTTTTCACCCAGGAAAATACTAGCGATATTCCTGAAATAAGAGATTATGTAGAACAGGACGATATTAAACTCTGTACGATTGCGGTAACTAGTGACATGGTCCTCAGACAAATAGAGAAACTAAAACCTAACAAATCCCCAGGCCCTGATGAACTGTTTGCAAGGGTGTTAGAGGAATGTAAAGAGGAACTTAGCATACCTTTGGCTAATCTTTTTAACATATCACTACAAACTGGCATAGTGCCTGATAAGTGGAAAGTGGCAAATGTAATACCTATTTACAAGGCAGGTGACAGGTCCTTTGCTTCGAACTATAGACCAATAAGCCTTACCTCCATAGTGGGAAAATTCATGGAATCAATAATTGCCGAAGCAATTCGTAGCCATCTTGACAGGCACAGATTGATTAATGAATCTCAACACGGTTTTACCAAGGGGCGTTCCTGTCTTAGGAATTTACTAACTTTTTTCACTAAGATGTTTGAGGAGGTAGATCATGGTAATGAAAATGATATTGTGTATATGGACTTCAGTAAGGCTTTCGATAGAGTTCCACACGAGAGGCTATTGAGGAAACTTAAGGCACAAGGAATAAAAGGATAATTTTTTTCCTGGGTAGAGGCATGGCTGACAAATAGACAGCAGAGTGTTTGCATAAATGGAGAGAAATCAGAATGGGGGCATATCACAAGCGGTGTTCCTCAGGGGTCAGTGTTGGGCCTGTTGTTCACAATTTACATAAACGACATAGATGAGGAAATAAATAGCGACATAAGCAAATTTGCTGATGACACCAAAATAGGCCGTCCAATTCATTCTATTGAGGACACTAGAGCACTCCAGGATGATGTGAATAGACTGATGCAATGGTCGGAGAAGTGGCAGATGCAGTTTAATATTGACAAATGCAAAGTTCTAAATGTTGGACAGTTAAATAACCATGCCACATATAAACTAAATAATGTAGATCTTAATACTACTGATTGCGAAAAGGATTTAGGAGTTCTGGTTAGCAGTAATCTAAAACCAAGACAACAGTGCATTAGTGTTCGCAATAAAGCTAACAGAATTCTTGGCTTCATATCTAGAAGTATAAATAATAGAAGTCCTCAGGTTGTTCAACTCTATATATCCTTGGTTAGGCCTCATTTAGACTATGCTGCTCAGTTCTGGTCACCGTATTACAGAATGGATATAAATGCTCTGGAAAACGTACAGAGGAGGATGACAAAGATGATCCCATGTATCAGAAATCTTCCATATGAGGATAGACTGAGGGCCCTGAATCTGCACTCTTTCGAAAGGCGTAGAATTAGGGGGAATATGATCGAGGTGTATAAATGGAAAACAGGAATAAATAAAGGGGGTGTAAATAGCGTGCTGAAATTTTCCAGCCAAGACAGGACTCGCAGCAATGGTTTCAAGTTGGAAAAATTCAGATTCAGGAAGGATGTAGGAAAGCACTGGTTTGGTAATAGAGTTGTGGATGAGTGGAACAAACTCCCGAGTACAGTTATTCAGGCTAAAACGTTGTGTAGTTTTAAAAATAGGTTAGATAAATACATGAGTGGGTGTGGATGGGTGTGAGTTGGACCTGACTAGATTGTGCTGCTGGGTCTGGTGCAGTGCTCCATCCTTGAGTGGAGATGACCAGACTGGGTGAGTCATTGGGCTAATCCGGGAGGGGGGCGTCATTGGTCTAATATGAAGGGGGGACATGGACCTGCTCCGCATGGGTCAGTAGGCCCGTTGCAGTGTTCCTTCTTTCTTATGTTCTTCTTAAGGCACCCCTACCCACGCCACCACATAAGGCACCCTAACCCACGCCTCCATCACACAAGGCACCCTACCCACGCCACCATCACGTGTACTACAAACTCCAATCACACAATAGAGCAGAAAAGTAATGTGAAGGACCTGGGTGTGGTAATGTCCGAAGACCTCACCTTCAAGGATCACAACAATGCCACTATCACATCTGCTAGGAAACTGATAGGATGAATAATGAGAACATCCAAGACAAGAGATGCTAAGCCAATGATGACCCTTTTTAAATCACTTATTCTCTCTAGGTTGGAATACTGCTGTACATTAACATCCCCATTCAAGGCAGGTGAAATTACAGAACTAGAGAATGTACAGAGAACCTTTACTGCACGTATAAATTCCATCAAACACCTTAACTACTGGGAGCGCCTGGAAGCACTTGACTTGTACTCACTAGAGCGCAGGCGAGAGAGATATATCATAATCTACACCTGGAAGATTCTGGAGGGACTGGTCTCTAATATGCACACAGCAATCACTCCATACGAAAGCAAAAGACTTGGCAGGCGATGCAACATACCCCCAGTGAAAAGTAGGGGCGTCACTGGTACACTAAGAGAAAACACAATAAGTGTCTGGGGCCCAAGACTGTTCAACAGCCTCCCACCAGCAAAAAGGAGAATTACGGGAAGACCCCTGGTTGTCTTCAAGAGGGAGCTGGACAGATACCTAAAGACAGTGCCGGATCAGCCGGGCTGTGGTTCGTACATTGCATTGCGTGCGGCCAGCAGTAACAGCCTCGTTGATCAGGCCCTGATCTACCAGGAGGCCTGGTCGTGGACCGGGCCGCGGGGGCGTTGATCCCCGGGATGCCCTCCAGGTAGGTAGACTCTAGGTAAGGCATTATCTGTGATATACCTGTGGCCCGTTTCAAGAGCGTCTACGCTCGTAGAAGTATTTTTGTTGTTCGTCTGTTTCACCAGGCTCTGCTGGTATAAGCCTGATCAATTAGGCTGTTGGCATGAAGCAAGCTTTAAGCTTAAAAATGTTTATTAATTTTTCATAAGTCTTATATAAGTATATAAAGTGTAAATTAACCACACCGTACAAGAGTGCAAGTGTGTGTGTAATTATATATATATATATATATATATATATATATATATATATATATATATATATATATACACATACACACAAGTATATCCTCTACTAATATAAACAAGATGATCAGATACAGAAAGAGAATGTGAAAATTGCACAGAGGAGGACCACCACCACCACCAGGTGGTTGGGGGGGGGGGGGTACCGAATTACTTAACAACGTGAGTGTGTCACAACGAAGGAAAGATAATCTTAGCCGAGACATGACCGAGATAGAACAAAGACTTAAGCTATCGTACCTATGCTAAATCCAAGCTAAGAACTGCCTGTAGATTAAGACTAATATTGAGAGAAGACTCTTTTACAGACGATGAACAGGAACCCACTAATTGGCAGCAAGGTAGAGAATGTAGAAACATTTTTCACTCCAGCAGAAGGCCGCGCAGATCAACTAACTGACATTAGTACTAATCCCATAGAATTCGAAAAAGAAATGGATAACATACCCACTCACTCAGCACCTGGACCAAATTCATGGAATACCCTATTTATAACGAAGTGCAAAATACTACTAGCACGAGCCCTCATTATTCTCTGGAGAAAGAGCCCAGATCTAGGTGAAATACCAGACTTTAAAGAGTGCAGACACAGCTCCTTTGGGTAAGGGAGGTAGTAGAGCGCTAGGTAAAAATTACATACCAGTACCACTAACTTCCCACATCATGAAAAAATCTTCAAAAGAGTGATGAAACGTCAAATTATAGACTCCATGGAACAGCACAATCGGCGTATCGCCACACATATAACCACCCGTCGCAGCTTTGTATCTTCTGCAGATGACATTAAAATAAGCATGAAAGTCACTTCGGCAGACACTAAAAAATTGCAGTGTGCAGTGGAGAACATGACGTTCAATGGCGATAAGTTCCAACTGCTTAAGTATGGAAAGAATGAAGAACTCAAAAGGAACACTGTATACAAAACACAAGAGGGTCACCAAATAGAAAGGAACACGTGAAAGACCCGGGGGTTATTATGTCAGCTGACCTTTCTTTGAAAGAACACAGGTTAATGTCACGACAGCCAGGATGACGACGGGGTGAATACTGAGAACTTTCAAAACAACGGAAATAGTGCCAATGGTGACACTTTTCAAATATATACCTGGACAGTACTTGAGGGCCTTGTTTCAAATCTGCACGATCATAACATGCTGAAGTGAGAGATATAGGAGGAAGTGTAAAATAAACCCAGTGAAAAGCAGGGGTGCGGTGGGCACAATAAGAGAACACTATCAACATCCGTGGCCCCAGACTATTCAGCATATTGGCAGAAAATATCAGAAACACTGCTGGGAAAAGTGTACAAGTCTTCAAGAGGAAAGTGGACAGGTATCAACCAGGCTGTGATGAATATATGGGGCAGCGGGCCATCAGCAGCAACAACTTGGTTGACCAGGCTAGCAACAGACAAGCCTGACCCAAGGCCGGGCTCAGAGTAGAAAATCTCTCGAAACTCGTATACATCAAAGGTAAAGATAAGGCCATATTAAAGGAAAAATAGATCAAGGTCACAATAAATGGATATATTCGCATTAAGGTCATATTAAATAGATACGTTAGATCAAGGTTATATTACAAATATTTTAACAATATCCAAGTAATTATCAATGTCCTTCCTCTCTGTAGCCTCATTGTTTCACTGTAACAATGGTATACAATACTGACAAGTGAGACATGTTGCAACAGTGAGGTATCTTGAAGGAAACCCGTCAAAGGTAGAGCAAAGGTGAAGTAAGGCAATTTAGGTTTCCGCATATCTATACAATCTGGATACCTCTGTAATTTAGATTTTAGATTTGCCGCCGAAGCGGCTATAGTTTGCTGTGCATCCCATATCCATCCTACGGAGAGCACGTGGATTAACAAACAGCCGAGGTACTAGGACCCCAAAAGCAAATTTAGGATCATATCTTAATTTCATTAATAAGATACCTTGTCATGTCACACAGATTATAGTCTATCTCTATATTCCTCAATAAATGGACAATAATACACACAGTCTTCAAGACAGGGCTGACCATATACTTGGCATTTAGTTTAATTATGTGTGTCTCTCACACTGTCAGAAGTACTTGTAACAAAGGTCAAGTCTGGCTACATCATCATCAGTCTGTTCACAATGCAAGTAGCTGCATAACAATACTTATCTTACACAAATAACCCGCACATTGGAGAGAGACGCCTACGACGACGTTTCGGTCCGACTTGAACCATTTACAGCGCGTATATATATATATATATATATATATATATATATATATATATATATATATATATATATATATATATATATATATATATATATATATATATATATATAACAACCACTCTGAAAGAATAGAGAAATTCCAAGCGCTTTTGTGACTACTCACATTATCAAGGAACTACATAGTTCCTTGATAATGTGAGTAGTCACGACAGCGCTTGGAATTTCTCTATTCTTTCAGAGTGGTTGTTTTGCATATTCTGAAATCACCTGTTTACTGTTATATTATAGTATATATATATATATATATATATATATATATATATATATATATATATATATATATATATATATATATATATATATATATATGCGGGGTGAAGGGGCACAAGGACGGGACCGAGAGAGGTAGAAAAAGAAGTGGTTGTGGTAAGGCTGGTAGTGGTAGTAGTAGTAGTAGAAGTAATAGTGGTAGTAGAAACTAGAGAGAATAGTACTTATCTACATTAATGTCGTCACTACATGTCCACTCTTTGTCGATCATCTGGAATTTCACTTCAATCTAAACTGATTCATAGAACACTTGAAAACCTGTGTTTGTCTTCGAAAGTCTTGACAAGTGCAGGATGGAGGGAATGAAGCCCAGGAGCTATTTTCCTGGGCCATATTGTCTTTCTTTCTCCGGATGTGTACTGGTGTTTCGAATATAATTTATAGGCTGGGCAGACTTAACAAATCAAATCATCCTGGTGTAAAACTTTCATTGTGTGACCTGAATTACTCACCATTGATTCATTCTAAGAACCTGGTTATGTCTTTGTACCACACCACCCACCACCCTTCCATCTCCAACCACCCCCTTCACCTACCATAACCCATCACCACTCCCTCCACCTCCCATCACCCCCTCCTCCTGCACACGAGTGATCATCTTCAAAAACCCATCAGATAAGGGGATGGCCACCACCTCCATCTCATCACACATGGATCTTACCTCTGCTGGGTTTGTGAGGTCGTTGTGGAGAAGCAGGTGCGAGCCAGAGGTGGCAGGTTCCTGGCTGCTCCTTCCTTCACCATCTTGCTATTCCTCCTGGCACCGAACTTGCCTTATACCATCTCAAATGTACTTTTGGGGGTCTCCTACAACACCCCCATTACTAAGAAGGGATGGTTGCTGACATCATACGCAGTTTAGAGGGTAGGTATGATCGAGGCCTATTGGGTAGGAATCAAAGAGTAACGAGGTGGGGACAAGACCTATGAATTGACCCCTGCAAGCACAACTAGACGAACACACACACACACACACACACACACACACAAAAGGTGTCACCTTTGTGTGTCGACAGTGCCAACATGGTGTAGTGGACATACCACCACACAATAGTGGACAGTGCCACCACACAGTAGTGGACAGTGCCACCACACAGTAGTGGACAGTGCCACCACACAGTAGTGGACAGTGCCACCACACAGTGGACAGTGCCACCACACAATAGTGGACAGTGCCGCCACACAATAGTGGACAGTGCCGCCACACAGTAGTGGACAGTGCCACCATACAGTAGTTGACAGTGCCACCATAAAGAGTGTCCATGGTGCCACCTTCGCCCCCACAATGTTTAAACCTCACTCTGACAGGTGTCCCCCACCCCCTGAGAGAACATCCGGGCCACGGAACAATCACTGAATGAGGGACTAAGGAAGAGAAACAATCATTTACGTAAGTCGAGAAAATTGCGCAGTCGGCAGCAGTGCGGAAAATAACCAGGAACCGGAAGCTTACCTGAGCAAGGTGAAGAGGGGAAGAGAGGGGGAGAAGAGGGGAAAAAGAGGGGTGGAGAAGGGTGGAAAGGGAAACAGAGGGGTAGGGAGAAAGAAGTGAGAGAAGAGGAATAAGGGAAGGAAGACAAGAATGTATTGGAGGAAGTGGAGAAAATAGAACTGGGAAGAGGACAGCGACGAAGGTTATGGGGTAGGGGGGGGGGGTCGATACCTGACGGGGGCTTCCGGGGGTTTGCGCCCCCGCGGCCAGGTCCCAGACCATATGGATCAATGCTTGATCAACCAGGCTATTACTGGTAGCCGCACACAGTCCAACTTACGAACCACAACTCTGCTCTTAAGGAAATGATTTTAGAAACTTGTCAAAGTTCCTTCTAGAAGACAGCAGCGAGGCGACTTCTGGTAATACCCGTTATGTATGAAGAGTGTTGAATAGTCGCGGACCTCTGACACTCATCGAGTTCTTTCAGCGTGCTCATCGCGCCCCTGTTGTTCACTAGAGGTATTTCGCATCGTCTGTAGTCTTTTGTTTTCATACGGAGTGAATTCAATGTGCGGCTTCGAGACCAGTCCCTTTAGGGTTTTCCAGGTGTAAATTATGATGTATCTTCCGCTCCTGCGTTCCAAACAGTCTGTGGGACTTCAAGTATTTCCAGCAATCTAGATTCCCGGCTGAATTTATACGAGCAGTGAAGGTTCTCTGTACAGTCTCCAGCTCTGCAATTTGGCCTGCCTTACAAGGTACTGCTCGAGTACAGCAATACTCCAGCCTGGAGAAAACACTCACTCAGCATCAACGCTGGCTTGGTATGTCATTTTTTCAAGGTTCTAGTTAACCAGCCTATTATTTTTCCTGCGATAATATTGCTGTGATCACAAAGTGATATCGTTAAACATTATCACTCTTAACTCTCTCATATAGTTTTGAGTTTGCTTTATAATACGCGTCACTTATTTCTTCAATCTCGCCATAACGGAGTAATTGAAACTTGTCCTCACTGAACATCACATCATTGTTAGTGGCCCACTGCAACACAGTTTATATCACCTTCAAGATTTACTTTCCTTAAGAAACACGTAAGTTACCTCGTCTTCTAATAACATGTTCATTTTTCCACTATAATCAACCTTGTCTATAATTACTTTCACATTTTCTTTGTCTGTTTCGTAAGGTGAAGTCCAGGATCTTTCCTTAATTCATGGTATAACTTAACAAATTTCTGAGGACAATTGTGTTGAGGTCTACAACACAGAATTAAGGAAAGATCCTGAACTTCACCTTACGAAACAGACAAAGCAAATGCGATAATAATTATGGACAAGGTTGATTATAGTTGAAAAATGAACATGTTATTAGAAGACGGGGGGAACTTACGTGTCTGAAACGGATTCTGTCTCTCATGGACATTCTCGTATGGTCTGTCAAGGATACGGTGCCAAGATTTACATCTCTCTGTCTCGTATAAAAATGAGAAAGGAGTGGGGTGAGTACTGTGCCTTGAAGAGTTGTTCACTATGTCAGCCTCCGTCTCTCCTCTGTCCCACATATTCATCACAGACTGGTAAGAGTTTAAAATTTAGGTGCTGGCAGCACCAACAGTCTGAGTCATCAACTGTGACCGGGCCACGGGGGCGATGACTCCCCGAAATCGACTAGAAGCAGACAGGTCGACCACAGGTTGTAATGGTTACGCTGGCCTGTGAACCGTTAGCAGTAACAGCTTGCTTGACCAAGAAATCTAATACACTGCTAAATACACACACTCAGGCAAAAAACACATACACACAGCGAAGAGGCGGGACCAGAAGCTCTGAATCGACCCCTGCAACCACAAATAGGTGAGTACACACACACACTCGAGGAAGGAGGACATACCTCTCAAAAATTAAGCTTCCACTTGAGTTTATTCCAAGCTATAACTTCACTAAGTGGAAGCCGGACCTCCCTGACCCAACACACACACACACACACACACACACTTAACCAAACTAACGCTCGGGTGAGACTTAGGCAAGCTTGTTGTCGCTTACATAAAACTTATCTAGGTTTGGTAACGCTCGGACAATTCTCGGATAAGCTGGGTAACGCTCGGACAATTCTCGGATAAGCTGGGTAACGCTCGGACAATTCTTGGATAAGCTGGGTAACGCTCGGACAATTCTCGGATAAGCTGGGTAACGCTCGGACAATTCTTGGATAAGCTGGGTAACGCTCGGACAATTCTTGGATAAGCTGGGTAACGCTCGGACAATTCTCGGATAAGCTGGATAACGCTCGGACAACTCTTGGATAAGCTGGGTAACGCTCGGACAATTCTTGGATAAGCTGGGTAACGCTCGGACAATTCTTGGATAAGCTGGGTAACGCTCGGACAATTCTCGGATAAGCTGGGTAACGCTCGGACAATTCTTGGATAAGCTGGGTAACGCTCGGACAATTCTTGGATAAGCTGGGTAACGCTCGGACAATTCTTGGATAAGCTGGGTAACGCTCGGACAATTCTTGGATAAGCTGGGTAACGCTCGGACAATTCTTGGATAAGCTGGGTAACGCTCGGACAATTCTCGGATAAGCTGGGTAACGCTCGGACAATTCTTGGATAAGCTGGGTAACGCTCGGACAATTCTTGGATAAGCTGGGTAACGCTCGGACAATTCTCGGATAAGCTGGGTAACGCTCGGACAATTCTCGGATAAGCTGGGTAACGCTCGGACAATTCTCGGATAAGCTGGGTAACGCTCGGACAATTCTCGGATAAGCTGGGTAACGCTCGGACAATTCTCGGATAAGCTGGGTAACGCTCGGATAAGCTGGGTAACGCTCGGACAATTCTTGGATAAGCTGGGTAACGCTCGGACAATTCTCGGATAAGCTGGGTAACGCTCGGATAAGCTGGGTAACGCTCGGACAATTCTTGGATAAGCTGGGTAACGCTCGGACAATTCTTGGATAAGCTGGGTAACGCTCGGACAATTCTTGGATAAGCTGGGTAACGCTCGGACAATTCTTGGATAAGCTGGGTAACGCTCGGACAATTCTTGGATAAGCTGGGTAACGCTCGGACAATTCTTGGATAAGCTGGGTAACGCTCGGACAATTCTTGGATAAGCTGGGTAACGCTCGGACAATTCTTGGATAAGCTGGGTAACGCTCGGACAATTCTCGGAGATCAATGGTGACAGAGTCAGTGTGCACAGAAATGAAAAAAAAAAAACTCAAAATACACAAATACATCATACAAAAATAATCCGAACATAGGAGAGAGAAAGCTCATGACAACGTTTCGGTCCGACTTGGACCATTAACAAGTCACAATGACACACGAGGGTGAAGGAACCAGCATATATAGGAGAGGGGGACAGGGACGGGACAGAGAGAGGAAGAGAGAAGTGGAGAAATAGTAGTAGAGGTAATGCTGATAGTGGAAGTAATAGTAATAGTAGTAGTAGTAATAGTAGTAGTAAGTAGGGTGAGAAGTTTAAGTGGCACAGGAGACAAAGAGGAGACCATATACAAAACAGAGGATGACTACCTAATAGTACAAGAACATGTGAAGGACCTGGGAGTAATGATGTCAGCTGACCTGTTGTTTACAAAACAGAGAGAGAAATGTTGTTAAAGCTATACAAATATTGGGGTCGAAAACTTTGAAAACAAGAGATATACTGTCAGTATTGAAGTTGTAAATATCACTTGCGCTCTCTCGACTGGAGTATTATTCAGTGTCGACGGCACCATTTAAGGCAGGAGAGATACCACAACTGGAATAGCTATCGAGATCACTTACGGTCCGCATAGAGCCAATAAGTATTTAAAGTACAGGGAACGCCTCAAAGTTCTAAATGTGTGTGTACTCTGTGGTGCAGGAAAAAGGTATAATATATACATGGAAGATACTTCCGGTCCAGGTGCCAAATCTACACACTACTGTAACAACGTAATAGAGCGAGACACAGAAGTGTAGAATAAACCCAGTGAAAAGCAGGGGCGTCGTGGGTACAATAAGAATATTCATGGGCTAAGATTATTAAACAGTACCAGAAGGTATCTACCTGAAGAGTGTTCTGGGGGTCAATGCCCCCGTGGCCCAGTCCTTGGCCAGGCCTGCCGTTGGATCACGGTCTGATCAACCAGGCCGTTACTACTGGCTGCACGTAGCTCAACATATGAACCACAGCCCGACTGATCAGGTACTGACTTTAGGTATCTGTCCAGCTCCTCCTCGAAGGCAGCCAGGGGTCTATTGGTAATTTCCCTTATGCTTGGTGGAAGGCTGCTGAACAGTCTTGGGAACCGGACACTTATCAGAACGTGCAGAATTCAGGAAGAAACTACCCATACATCCAATTGCTGGATCAACCAGGCTGTGATGGATAAACCATATCACGGGCGAGGTTTGAACCCGCGATCAAAGAGTCTCAAAACTCCAGACCGTCGCGTTGGCCACTTGGTCAGCTAGCCACAATAAGATTCATCCAACTAGGTATATTTCTACACCATAGGAAGGTTAGCATAGGCCACCACTGTGACCACAAATGCAAGTTTTTACAGACGAATCTCCCGCTAGCATGGCCGTGACGAACTCTAGCTCAAGTCCCCTCAAAGCCGTCAACATGACTCACGAAATCGTAATGACACGATTGCAAACAAACCATACCACGGGTGGGGCTCGAACCCGCGATCAGAGAGCCTCATTACGATTTCGCAAGTCTTGTTGACAGTTTTGAGGGGACTTGAGCTAGAGTTCGTCACGGCCATGCTAGCGGGAGATTCGTCTGTAAAAACTTGCATTTGTGGTCACAGTGGTGCCTATGCTAACCTTCCTATGGTGTAGAAATATACCTAGTTGGATGAATCTTATTGTGGCTAGCTGGTCCAGTGGCCAACGCGACGGTCTGGAGTTTTGACTCTCTGATCGCAGGTTCAAACCCCACCCGTGATATGGTTTGCTTGCAATCCTGTCATTACGATTTCGTGAGTCTGTGATGGATATGTGGGATCAGCGGGTCGCCAACAGTAACAGGCTGGTTGATTACCTGGATCAGGCAGCCCTGCCCAGAACCAGGCTGCAGAAGTAGGAAAACTCTCGAAATCAGACACAGGTATACTACTACAGATCTACTCAGCCATCACAGCCGTGAGTCTGCATATATCACACCATTACCTCGGATTATCGGAAGACTCTTAAGAGACGTTGTCAAGAGCCTGCAGGAACAAGTCATCACCAGGGAAGCTTGCCAACAGATTAAACCCAGGAGACAGGTCACGGGTATGGTGGTGGTGACGACGAGTGACCAGTGATGGTGGTGACAACAGCCTCACCAGACAGGGAAATCCCATGTGTGGGTGCCAGTTGGCACTCATCCTGTCTACCGTTAACCCTCCCTCCCTCTCCCCATCCTTCCCTAGTGATGGTGTCAGTGGCACAATACTTGCCTAGCATATACTATGTACCACACCTACATGTGCCTGTCATGCAGGTTTCTGCGTTAATGCGAAGAGATTGTAATGTATGGAGCACTTGTAAATACTGTCACCGCTTAAGTGGTGCACTTTTATACAATACAAACACCTTACACTATAAACTCTTCACATTAATGCAGAAATCTGCATAAGAGTGACCACACATAGGTGGAGACACATGTGTGTCACAATTACTGTACCACTGACAACGGGGGCCACACACACACACACACACACACACACACACACACACACACACACACACACACACACACACACACACACACACACACACACACACACACACCCACACACCCACACGGGTGACCCAGCACAGCGGGGTCTTGCACACTACGTCAGAAGTGAGAATATTGAATAAGTTGAGATTGAGACAATGAAAGGCACAATAACGTGACTGGAACAATTCACAAATAACCCGCACACACCAGACAGTGCAGATATATGGTTCAGAGAACCGACAACTTGATAAATTACACACACGTGTATCACTTGGGTATCTTTATTGTGGAAACGTTTCGCCACAGTGGCGAAACGTTTACACAATAAAGATACCCAAGTGTTACATGTGTCTAACTTACCAGGAGAGACAAGCTTATGACGACGTCGGAGCGAAACGTCGTCATAAGCTTTGCTCTCCTATGTAAGGGAAACGTCGGTTTTCTGGGTAGGAGCAGCTTGCAACACACAACAGGTCACAAACCAGGATTTGCTGCAACACATGTTGGCAACTTGAATATCAATGGTGCACAATACCAACAAGATTGTGAATTACACACATGTGCAATATCTGGGTATCTTTACTGTGGTTTTATCAGTCCAATACAGAAGGCTGGAGAGGTAGCTGAGACAATCAGTCCCTCAGCCTAGAAGCAAGTTTTCAGTGCTAAACACCAGTTGCTAGACTGAGGGGGACTGATCACCTCATCTTCTGCCTCTTCAGTCTGCCGTATTGCACTGATAAAGCCACTGGTTGGAGAAAATCTACATGGTAAAGATGATCGGATGCTGCACATATGTACAATTCACATGTTTACAGCTAGAATGGACATCTGTCACGATTCCTACTTAATCTGCGAGCGACTACAGAGTTTATCTGTGCTGTAACCACGATAACAGCAGATCCAGAGGAATCACTAACTGCTGATACAGACGACTTAATAGACACGGAATAACGAGTCATCTCGGTGCATGACGAGCGCACCTGTCTCGTGACAGCGGGGTACATGTGTCATGACACCAGGGCACCTGTGTCATGACACCAGGGCACCTGTATCATGACACCAGGGCACCTGTGTCATGGCACCAGGGCACCTGTGTCATGGCACCAAGGCACCTGTGTCATGGCACCAAGGCACCTGTGTCATGGCACCAGAGCACCTGTGTCATGGCACTTTCTATAAATGTATCACACCACTGTGGTGTACACTGAAGGAGCAGACTTTATATTTTGCTGGGCTACACCCCCCCCCCTCTAACCCCTTCCCTTCATCCCCTCCACCACCACCTCCAGTTTTCCTCCCCAATACATGCCTCTCCGTCCTTCATACCAAATACCTCCTTTTCCCGACCCCCTTCTGCGTGTCTCCTCCTAGCCTCGCTTCCTTCCCCATCACCCCCTCCCCCCCTCCCTTCTTAAAAAACACTTTCCCCTCTCCGTACACACCAGACCTCTGTCAGTTATTCTCAGCACCTTATTTATATCCTTTCAGAGTTTAAGTTGAGGAGTCTTACTCTTATGTTCCCAGCAAAGACTCCTGGTGTAAGTTACCTGTAAGTTACCTGTAGGTTACCTGTAAATATAAGTTACCAGTAAGTTAGATGTAGCCGCTTCCGGAGGTCACCACCCCCGCGGCCCGGTCCCAGGCCGTACAAGCGATTCACTCTGTCTTCCAAGTTGTGATGGCTTGCAAGTGTGTGGGCAGCTAGCAGCAACAGCCTAACTGATTATAAACAAGGAAGCCTGGCCTGGCTGCGAGAGTGAAACAAAAAACTCTCGACACCGGTCACATGCATGCCACAGGTACGACCTTCAGTGTGTCGAGGGGTATTTACTATCTCACCTACAAAAAAACTATCTTCAATTAGGAAATTTTCCAGTTACATCATTACGAGAAAAATTAGAGGAAAAATTAGAAGGGAGTATGTAGGTAGGCAGAGAAGAGAGCAATAGAGGAATGATAATGGCAGAGGATCTCACCTTCAAGGAGCACAAGTGTCATTACTACAACCGCGAGGAAAATGAGAAATGGATAACGAGAACCTTTAAAACAAGGGATGACAAAACAGCTAGTATTCCCTAGCTGGATGATATTCTGTCTATATTAACAGACCCTTATAAGCCAAGAAGAATAAGAACCGGAGAATGAACAGAGAACCTCCAATGCTTGTATAAGTTCTGAAAAAAACAAATTGGTACTGCAGCTCAGATATATTATAATGTGCACCTAGAAAATTATAAGAGGGACTGGTTCCAAACCTACACACCGAAATCGCTATATGACAGCAAGAGGCTCGGCAGATAGTACATAATACAACCGTATGAAACTCAGGGCTGCCATGAATATACTACAATAACTCGATAACTGTAAAGGGACCAAGACTCTTCAATACCTTCTCTTTATGCACAGTGGAAATCAACAAATCTTTGGGGAGCCTTCAAGAGGAAACCGAGTAAGTTTCTTAAGTCAGCTGCTGATCAGCCAGGCTGTGGTGCAGACACAGGCCTGCCCCCCACCCTCTCTTCTTGTCCTCCTTCCTTCCTCTCATCCTCTCTTCTCATCCCCATTCCTTCCTCTCATCCTCTCTTCTCATCCCCATTCCTTCCTCTCACTCTCTCTTCTCCCCCATTCCTCCCCCCCTTTCTCTCCCCGCAGTGCGACACCTGGTGGGGGGGGGGGGATGACAAGGTCGTCACCTGGTTTAGAAAGTATAAATACCCAGAGTATTTACAGTACTGTGAGTAAGCAAGTAGTATTTAATGTGCGGGGGAGTGAAGAAGAGGACAGTGGAAAGAGGGAGAGGGGAAGTGTGAGGGAGAAAGAGGGGATGAAACAAGGGAGGGTAAGGGAAGGCCAGGAGGGAGGAACTTTTAAGTTCCTAAAGTCCAGTTCCTGATCAGCCGGGCTGTTGTGCCTGCGCTGAAGAGCGTGAAGCCAGCATCAACAGCCTGACTGAACATACTGTCAGCCAGGAGGGCAGTTCTGGGACCGGGCCGGCTGCATGCAGAGCAACGTGTGCACCACAGCCCGGCTCATCGGTGGCTATCTTAAACTTAATCCTCTTGAAGACAACTACAAGTTTGTTGATCACTGATGGTAACGTCTTAAATATGTACTCACTAGAGCGGAGGAGACAGAGATCCATGATAATATATACCTGGAAAGTATTTAAAGGCCTTGTCTCAAATCTGTAGTCATAACATGCTGGATCACACTGCCATAACATGCTGGATCACACTGCCATAACATGCTGGACCACACTGCCATAACATGCTGGATCACACTGCCATAACATGCTGGATCACACTGCCATAACATGCTGGATCACACTGCCATAACATGCTGGATCACACTGCCGTAACAACGTACTGGACCACACTGCCATAACATACTGGATAACACTGCCTTAAGAACATACTGGATCCCACTCCTATAACATACTGGATCACACTGCCATAACAACATAATGGAGTGAGAGAGATGGGGGAAAGTGCAAAATAAACCCAGTGAAAAAAACAGGGGCACCGTGGATACAATAAGAGAACATTGCATCAACATCCGGGGTCCCAGACTATTCAACGTCTTACCAGAAGATATCAGAAACATTGCTGGAACAAGTTTAGAAGTCTTCAAGAGGAAACTGGACAAATAGCTTCACCAGGTGCCAGATCATCCAGACTGTGATAAATATGTGGACCAGCGAGCCACCAGCAGCAATAGCCTGGCTAGCCAGGCTAAAACCAGATGAGCCTAGCCCAATGCCGTACTCTGGGAGTAGAAAACCTCTCGAAACTCAAAGGTATTATTTTTTAGCATATTCACCAACAACAACAACAACAACAAAAAACGATAATATCCATGAATCAAACACCCACCAACAAAATTCAACAACAATCAACAACAATCTACGACAGCCAGTAAGTACC
>NC_091302.1:42839742-42844742 GCF_038502225.1 Cherax quadricarinatus | reverse complement strand
ACATTGCACAACGTGGCAAGCTGAAAGTCCTTACCGTGAATGCTCAAAGTAAAGATTTTATCCTGAAGTACACTTCACTGATAGACCTCGTCAGGCATCCTCTTCACGTGGGAGTCGAAGGCGAAGTGCCAGTAGACCAGCTAGCTTGTAGGTCTACTCACTCAGCCGTTACACTATATGATAAACCTATGAAACTGACCGCACTTATTTCTCAACATGTCCCTTTGGAAAACGGTGCTAAATCTATTTACCTACTTGCTTACCACTTATTGCATGTTTTGCTGAGGAACTCATTGCCAAGATGCTCCGTGACAGTTATTGCCAAGATGCTCCGTGACAGTTATTGCCAAGATGCTCCGTGACAGTTATTGAACACTACTTGCCCATGTAATGTCCTACTCAGTCTTGTTCATAAGGATGGGACATGGCGACTTGGAATCGACTACAGGAAACTGAAACCCCTGTGCATTCCCAGACCACTTTCCATTTCCAGTTCTAAATGACTTAACGCAAAATACAGGTAATAATTTTTTTTACACGGCCTTCTACAAGGTTTTCGGCAGATTCCTCTATGAACAAAGCAAGTAACTGATGACATTCTCTAGGCTAACTGGTCATTATCAGTTCAAAAGGATGTCATTTGGGTTAAAGAGCAGCCCTATAACATTCAGCTGTCCAATGACAATCTTTCATACACTCTTGGGTAACACTTACCTTGACAGTCTCATTGTCTCAGGGTGTCTCTTCCTACCTTATAAAATTTAAACAGGTATTGGTCAAATTAGCCCAAGTTAAATTCAAGGTCAAGCTTTCTAAATGCCATTTTCTCAGGAAAGAGTAATCATAACCAAGCGCTAAACCCGAAAAGGCTATGCAGCGCTGTTCTCGGGAAAGAGAAAGTTTCTGGGCTACGTAGTGACCCAGAACGGCATAAAGGCAGAAGATTCTAAACTCTGTGCCTTTCAGAATTTCCCCAGACCTATAACGGCAGATGCAGTTTGCTCCTTCAAATGCTAGCTGGATTCGACCACACTTTCACTGCTGGTTTCTCTACTATTGCTGCACCACTGACTCAGCTTCTCAAGAACTATGTTCCCTTTGAGTGGACTTGCAACCATGAAAGGACATTTGTTATTCTTAAGGATAAGTTAACATCAGTCCCTGTTTTCAAATTTCCCGACTTTACCAAGGAGTTCACCTTGACGACTGATGCTAGGAAAGTTGGCATTGGTGCCATCTTGTCGCAAGTGTCCAATGACAAGCAACAGTCAATAGTCTATGTTATTCATGTTTTTACCAAAGCTGAGAGAAACTATTCAGTCACAGAGCTCGAGATCTTAGTGTCTGGGCCTATCTAGATATTATCTACCAATACTCCAAGATTTATACTGATCATTTGCCGCTGTTGTCTCTCTCTACAAACAAATATCCTTTGGGAAAGCATGCACAATGGTCTTTTACTTTCAACGACTCCGTGTTCCTCATAAGCAGAACGTCACTGTTGAAGCTCTGTCAAGGCATATTGCTTTTGTCAGCTCTGGTAACTCCTCCAGTGAGGATCTAAATAGAGATCAACATCGAGAGACTGTTTGGTCACCAGTTCCTCGCTTCCTGACCAGGGAGGATGCCAACCTGCAGATCAAACCGAATGTACCTTTGAGGAACTGGTTGTCAACCAAGGAGTGCTGTGCCGAGTGGCTAGACTGGCGGATCCTGGTAGAACCGTCCACCAGCTGATCCCAGAGTCTTTGCTACCAGTAAAAAACTGAGTGTAATATATCCTGGTACAGATCATAGGTGCAGCATATCCTGATACAGATCATAGGTGCAGCATATCCTGATACAGATCATAGGTGCAGTATATCCTGGTACAGATCATAGGTGCAGCATATCCAGGTAAAGATCATAGTATGCGCACAAATGTGTTGTCTGCCACCAGCACCAAGGTACCGTTAGCGGTGGTAACCTCACTCCAGCATCCCATCACAAAGGAGCCGTGGGAGAATCCTGTGAATTTCTTGACGTCGGAGAAAGGTAGCAAACACCTTCTCCTGATGGTCGAAAACCTGACGCAGTACTGTGAGCTAGTAACCATTCCTGACAAAACTACCGAGACAGTTGCAAATGCTTTCAGAGTGTATATTATTCCATTTACATCTTAGTAGTAGTAATAATAATTTTTATTTCTACATATACATTGATGCACAGGTGGCATCAATGACACACTACTATATAGAAAGTCCCTGGTTATGCAGACCATTTCGGGCAAATTACGTAAATTTTGACCCCAGGATGCGACCCACACCTGTCGGCTAACACGTAGGTACTTATTTTACTGATAGGTGAACAGGGATAGCAGGTGTCTCAAGGAAACATGTCGGGAATCGAACCACGGACCTCAGTGTGCCAGCTGAGTGCGCATGTAACCGAGCTATGGGTCAGAGTTCATTAGCGCCACAACGTAGCATTTTTGCTGTAGGTTGGGTGTTCACCAAGCGCCCGTAGCTGCGCGCCATCCCAGCCAGCAATGGCCTTGTCCAACGCACGAACTGTAAATTCCTTGTGATAAGACTATCAATCCGAGTCTTACGATCTTTTAGGTGATTAAGAGTCATTTTTATACTCCATTCCAGACTATTTCCTCAATTTTCCCATAGAGGAGAAACTGAACACCACGTTCATTGAACATCATATTTGTATCAGTGATCCAATGGAAGACGTGTGTCATCTTGGAGGCTATGTTGTGCCATCAATAAATGACACTTATACAGATTCAGGTATCGTCTGGAAAGGATGACACAGTGCCATGATTTATGTCTCTATGTCAGATATGAGAATGAGGAAGTGAACAGGGACTAGTACTCTGCATTGAGAAACACAACTTTTCACTACATCAGCATCTAATTTCACTCTCTTCACTATTACCTGGAGGTTACCTGGAGGTTATTCCGGGGATCAACGCCCCCGCGGCCCGGTCCACGACCAGGCCTCCCGATGGATCAGGGCCTGATCAACTAGGCTGTTACTGCTGGCCGCACGCAGTCCGACGTACGAGCCACAGCCCGGCTGATCCGGCACTGACTTTAGGTATCTGTCCAGCTCTCTCTTGAAGGCAGCCAGGGGTTTATTGGCAATTCCCCTAATGCTTGATGGGAGACTGTTGAACAGTTTTGGGCCCCGGACACTTATGGTGTTTTCTCTTAGTGTACCAATGGCGCCCCTACTTTTTATTGGCGGCATTTTGCATCGCCTGCCCAGTCTTTTACTTTCGTAGGGAGTGATTTCTGTGTGCAGATTTGGGACCATTCCTTCCAAGATTTTCCAAGTGTAGATTATGATATATCTCTCCCTCCTGCGTTCCAACGAGTACAAGTCAAGTGCTTCCAAGCGTTCCCAGTAGTTAAGGTGCTTGACAGAACTTATACGTGCAGTAAAGGATCTCTATACACTCTCTAGATCTGCGATTTCACCTGCTTTGTATGGAGATGTTAATGTACAGCAGTATTCCAGCCTAGAGAGAACAAGTGATTTGAAAAGGATCATCATGGGCTTGGCATCTCTCGTTTTGAAAGTTCTCATTATCCATCCTATCATTTTCTTTGCACGTGCGATCGTGACACTGTTGTGATCCTTGAAAGTGAGATCCTCAGACATTACTACTCCCAGGTCCCTTACATTATTTATCTTGATTATTATTTATCTTGATTAGAAAATTAAATATCAATCTTCCCACTTTTCCAGCTATTCTTTTCGCACATATTTTGTGTGCTATTACACCATGATTGAACTCTGGCAGTCTGTGTATACTGCATCTGCAATTTGTTACTCTTCTGGGCATCCAAGACCACATCATAATGGACCAGTACTTGTGAGAGGCAGGAGCGACCTGCTTGCTGTAAACACACACTATCCTCAAGTTGTGCAAATTTGGTGAATCCATGTGGTTTGGGATTTTGCTTCTTAAAAACTCTTTCAAAGGATTTTTATAATAAGGGGGACCAGAGCCATAAATCTACATTACATTGCTGCTGCTTTGTGTCATGGTTTGATATCTGTTTTGAACAACTCTGGAATGACCCCCGTAGCTAATCTCTGGCCAGCGAATTTTAAGGCACGTGTAAGGGGGGGGGGACACTCCAAAATACTCCAGCAAGTCATCCATGGAGATCTTCGTGTACAATGCACTAACATCGAAGCTAAATTATAATATACCGATCAGAAGAGTATTATATATACCCAGAAATAGTACCTATAATAGGGTTTAGGATGCCAGATAACCATTTGTGAAGTTTATAAATAACAGATACAGTTATAATTATTGTGGGCATGTATGTACTTACACGCCAGCGTGTACTTACCTATTTGTGGTTGTAGGGGTCGATTCACAGCCCCCGACCCCGCCTGTGTGTGTGTGTGTGTGTGCATCGGCGATGGCAACACACACGCAGGTAGAGGACCTAGTAGCTATCGGTGAAGAGATGTCCAGGAGCTATGAATCGACCCTTGCAACCACAAATACGTGAGCGCTCGCACACGCACGCACACGCACGCACACACACGCACACACACACGCGCGCACACACACACGCACACGCGCACACGCACGCACACACACACACACACACACACACACACACACCAGGCCTAGTGTCTAATCGATATGTGCCTAGGACAAAATGGTAACTAACACACACACACACACACACACACACGCGCGCGGGCGCGCACACACACACACACCAGGCCTAGTGTCTAATCGACATGTGCCTAGGACAAAATGGCAACTAACACACACACACACACACCAGGCCTAGTGTCTAATCGACATGTGCCTAGGACAAAATGGTAACTAACACACACACACACCCACACACACACATACGCACACACGCGCGCGCGCACACACACACACACCAGACCTAGTGTCTAATCGACATGTGCCTAGGACAAAATGGTAACTAACACACACACACACACACACACACACACACACACACACA
>NC_091302.1:42819742-42834742 GCF_038502225.1 Cherax quadricarinatus | reverse complement strand
CCAGAAGGGTGCTTTACACTACAGTTTTTAAACTGCAACATTAACACCCCTCCTTCAGAGTGCAGGCACTGTACTTCCCATCTCCAGGACTCAAGTCCGGCCTGCCGGTTTCCCTGAATCCCTTCATAAATGTTACTTTGCTCACACTCCAACAGCACGTCAAGTATTAAAAACCATTTGTCTCCATTCACTCCTATCAAACACGCTCATGCATACCTGCTGGAAGTCCAAGCCCCTCGCACACAAAACCTCCTTTACCCCCCTCCCTCCAACCTTTCCTAGGCCGACCCCTACCCCGCCTTCCTTCCACTACAGACTGATACACCCTTGAAGTCACTCTGTTTCGCTCCATTCTCTCTACATATCCGAACCACCTCAACAACCCTTCCTCAGCCCTCTGGACAACATTTTTGGTAATCCCGCACCTCCTCCTAACTTCCAAACTACGAATTCTCTGCATTATATTCACACCACACATTGCCCTCAGACATGACATCTCCACTGCCTCCAGCCTTCTCCTCGCTGCAACATTCATCACCCATGCTTCACACCCATATAAGAGCATTGGTAAAACTATACTCTCATACATTCCCCTCTTTGCCTCCAAGGACAAAGTTCTTTGTCTCCACAGACTCCTAAGTGCACTACTCACCCTTTTCCCCTCATCAATTCTATGATTCACCTCATCTTTCATAAACCCATCCGCTGACACGTCCACTCCCGAATATCTGAATACATTCACCTTCTCCATACTCTCTCCCTCCAATCTGATATCCAATCTTTCATCACCTAATCTTTTTATCCTCATAATCTTACTCTTTCCTATATTCACTTTTAATTTTCTTCTTTTGCACACCCTACCAAATTCATCCACCAATCTCTGCATCTTCTCTTCAGAATCTCCCAAGAGCACAGTGTCATCAGCAAAGAGCAACTGTGACAACTCCCACTTTATGTGTGATTCTTTATCTTTTAACTCCACGCCTCTTGCCAAGACCCTCGCATTTACATCTCTTACAACCTCATCTATAAATATATTAAACAACCACGGTGACATCACACATCCTTGTCTAAGGTCTACTTTTACTGGGAAATAATTTCCCTCTTTCCTACATACTCTAACTTGAGCCTCACTATCCTCGTAAAAACTCTTCACTGCTTTCAGTAACCTACCTCCTACACCATACACCTGCAACATCTGCCACATTGCCCCCCTATCCACCCTGTCATACGCCTTTTCCAAATCCATAAATGCCACAAAGACCTCTTTACCCTTATCTAAATACTGTTCACTTATATGTTTCACTGTAAACACCTGGTCCACACTCACCCTACCCTTCCTAAAGCCTCCTTGTTCATCTGCTATCCTATTCTCCGTCTTACTTTTAATTCTTTCAATAATAACTCTACCATACACTTTACCAGGTATACTCAACAGACTTATCCCCCTATAATTTTTGCACTCTCTTTTATCCCCTTTGCCTTTATACAAAGGAACTATGCATGCTCTCTGCCAATCCCTAGGTACCTTACCCTCTTCCATACATTTATTAAATAATTGCACCAACCACTCCAAAACTATATCTCCACCTGCTTTTAACATTTCTATCTTTATCCCATCAATCCCGGCTGCCTTACCCCCTTTCATTTTACCCACTGCCTCACGAACTTCCCCCACACTCACAACTGGCTCTTCCTCACTCCTACAAGATGTTATTCCTCCTTGCCCTATACACGAAATCACAGCTTCCCTATCTTCATCAACATTTAACAATTCCTCAAAATATTCCCTCCATCTTCCCAATACCTCTAACTCTCCATTTAATAACTCTCCTCTCCTATTTTTAACTGACGAATCCATTTGTTCTCTAGGCTTTCTTAACTTGTTAATCTCACTCCAAAACTTTTTCTTATTTTCAACAAAATTTGTTGATAACATCTCACCCACTCTCTCATTTGCTCTCTTTTTACATTGCTTCACCAATCTCTTAACCTCTCGGTATTTTATACCACTCATTTCCATGGCCCAGCTTCTGGGCCCAAGGGGACTACTCTCAAATTAGTTCACAGGCAAATCACAGATTAGGAAATATATATTTATTTGTCACAGCCAAAACAATCTACGAAAATTCCTAATAGTTATAATTATAACCATATTTTTTTAAAGTGGGGGAGTGGTAAGCCAGTGGAAGGCCTCTGTCAGATGACCAAAAGTTCCTGCAGCGGGTCACCATATGACTAAGACCCGTGAGTAGAAAGACTCGAAACTCATCAAAGGTATAATCTAAGCATGGAACGGATGGAGTTGAAACCCCACCCGTTCCGTGGTTCATCGGTTGCATCTATGCGGACTGCACCCACCCAGACATCCATACTTCGTTACAAGTCTTTAATGAGTCTCTGTCAAAGTAACAACGTACATAACTGAGGTCGTCACTAACAACGGTATATTTTGCTGCTTGTTTTAAGATCTGGTGTATTCGCAACTCAAAAAGATGCGATATTATCTGTTATGAAGGAGGATGTTTTTGCTGGTATTAGTGTTCGTGGCTCTGGTGTGTCACCCACTGACTTTGTTCCCAACCTAAAGTGGATCTCAGCCTGGGTAATGATAGTCTAGGTTATGGTAGGGTGGATTAGGAGTAAATCCTTGTAAACTAGTCACGAAGAGCGCATGGCAGGCCATGACGTTCCGTCCCCGTGCCGCCCGTCTCACAACACGCTAGTCCTGACTGCATTAGCGCGCTACCATCAACACGCATTGAACAACGCGGGTTGTAGCATCACGACGCCACACAACTGCTCAGTGTACGGCTGCGGTAACACCAAGAGAACCACAAATGGCTCCACTACAAGGTATTCTTTCGTTCCCCAGAGAAACAGCATAGACAGAATCAATGATCCATGTCCCACCAGCTTTGTTTTCTACAGAGGACGCGACTCTGAGTGGGGACCTGGAGTGGGGACCTGGAGTGGGGACCTGGAATGGGGACCTGGAATGGGGACCTGGAATGGGGACCTGGATTGAGGACCTGGATTGAGGACCTGGATTGAGGACCTGGAGTGGGGACATGGATTGAGGACCTGGAGTGAGGACCTGGAGTGGGGACATGGATTGAGGACCTGGAGTGAGGACCTGGAGTGAGGACCTGGAGTGAGAACCTGGAGTGAGGACCTGGAGTGGGGACATGGAGTGGGGAACTGGAGCGGGGACCTGGAGTGATTATGGGACGGTATTTTAAAGAATTGAGAGGTGACTCGAGGGGGCATACAAACGGGGGGGGAGGGATCGATACACACACAACCCGCACATAGGAGAGAAAAGCTCATGACGTTTCGGTCCAAGTCGGACCGAAACGTCATGAGCTTTTCTCTCCTATGTGCGGGTTGTGTGTTTACTGTTCCAGTCACGGTATTGTGGCTTTTTGTTCTTTAGGGGAAGTCAATGTAGGGAATGTACTCAACAGGCACCAAAAAAGGGATGTACTCAACAGGTACCAAAAAAGGGATGTACTCAACAGGTACTTAAACACAATGTACTAGATAGGTGAGGGGGGAAGGATAGCCTGTGTTCACATTGACTCCAGGCTGAGGGACTGATTACCTCAAACTACTACAACTCATCTTCCACATTTCTCTGCACTGGACTGAAGCCGCCACTGGCTGGCGAAACGTTTCCAGGATAAAGATACCCAAATGTTGCACAAGTGTCTCATTCAGATATTTTATTGCCTAGGCATTTTGCAACTGTCATCTCCCTGGTCTTGACAAGTGTTGTCATTGTTATGGTGTCATAAATGGCAGTGTTTCTCTTACTCTGAAGGTTCTTGTTATCCACCCGGCCAATTTCTGCTGTTGTCTATTGCATTTTCCTTACTGACAAAGTTCGCTGGCTAAAAGGATGTAGAGATAAGGATTTAGAGAGGATGCAAGGATGTAAGGGAGAAGGAAGACTGTATGGGTAAGATGAGTGAGGAATGCAGGCATCATGGCCCCGAGGCCAGGTCCGGGACCAGGACTTCTGGTTGACAGCCTGTTCAATGAAGGTGTTAGCTTGCAGCAAGCAATGTAATGTAGGTACAACCTGAAAAGAGGGAGGGGAAGGTAGCCCACTCACAAAGTGGGGAGAGGGAGTAGAGGAGAAGGCAGCCATCTCATAAGAGGGGGAAGAGGAGGAGGGATGAGAGAGGAGGGATGAGAGGGGAGAGGTAGGGGTGAGGGAGACGGAAGGGGGGTAAGGTGTGGTGGGAAGATCAGGTGATGTTCCCCACAAAGGTGAAGGAGAGAGAATTGCAGTGACCCGAAACCTTCCTTGTTCCTCTTCCTCTCCGTATCTTGAAGGTCGTTATGCACCACTACGCGCACCACCACTACCAACAGCAACAGTACGAGCAGCAGCAACAGCAGCAGTAGCACCAGCAACACCAGCACCTCCAACAGTAGCAATAGTACGAGCAGCACCAGCACCACCACCTCCAACAATAACAATAGTACGAGCAGCACCACCACTAATAACAATAGTACGAGCAGCACCACCACCAACAACAATAGTACCACCACCAGCAACACCACCACCACTACCTGCAACAACATTCAACATAGACACCACAGTACGGCTGATCGGGAACTCACTTGAGGAACATACGAAGTTCCCGCCTGAAAATCGCTAGGAATTGGTTTCAAATTTCCTTTAAGCTTGGAGTAAAAAAAAAAATGTATCGAGTCTTGGTCCCCTTACACTTATTATTTATTGTGCAGTCATCACACCCTCAATGAGGGTATTCTGCATCATCCGCCAACTCTCTCGCTTTAGTGGGAGTAATTTATGTGCAAAACTGTGAACCAATCCCTTCAAAATTTTCCGTGTGTAAATAATGACTGATCTTTCTCGCCTACGTTTCAGAGAGTACAATTAAAGGGACATCAAGTATTCCCAATAATTAGGAGCTGACTGAATTGATATGGGCAGTGAAGATTCTCTGTATATTCTTCAGCTCTGCAGCTTCACCTGCCTGAAAAGGAACTTTTAGCATACAGAAATATTCCAGCCTAGAAAGTACAAATATCTTAAGAGAGTATCAACATTAACTGGACATTTCTTGCTTTTAAGGTTCTAATTATCCAGCCTATCTTTCTCTTCGTGGCTGTGATAACACTGATCACTGAACGTCACATCTTCTGACATTATTACTCTGAACTCTCTCAAACTTCCGCTCTACCGAGAATTATTTTTATACTACATTTCAGCTTTTCCTCAATTTTTCCATAGCCCAGTAACTGAAATTTGTCATCAGTGAACATCGTATTGCTCTCAGTGGCCCCTGTAGGTTGCCTACAGTCATCTCAGGGGTCACCGCCCCCGTAGCCCAATCCCAGACCAGGCCTCCTCCTTGCTGGCCTGATCAATCAATGTGCTGGTGCCTGCCACCCCCAGTCCAATGTATGCACCACAACCTGGTTGATCATGTTCTGAGGAATTTAAGTTCCCTCTTGAAGATAGGCAGGGGTCTCTTGGTAATCCTTCTTATGCCTGGAGGGAGGGTATTGAAGAGTCGTGGTCCCTGTACACATATATCAAGGCTTTTATCATATCTAGTGATTTCGGTGTGACAGTTTGGGACGAATCCTCCAATACCTTCTATGCCCTCTGAAACAGTTTATATCAGCTGCAGGTTTGCTCTGTCCTTAATAGATGGCACTCATTAATTCTGGTATCATCCACACATGATAACGGATATAAAAGAGAACTGGGGAAAGTACCGTGCATTGAAAAACAACTTTTCACTCTGGAAGCCTTTGATTTCACTCTACTACTACTACTACTACTACTACTATTTGGGTTCTATTTATTAGGAAGTTAAATATCCATCTGCCCACTTAGTAATTCCTTTTGTACGCATTTTGTCTTTTACACCATGCCTACACTTGCTCACTTGCTGGAGGCTCTTACAAATTCTGTGTACACAACCTCTGTATTCTGTCTACTGGTGCATCCAAGACCATGTACTGGTCCAACAATTACAACTGAGAGGCAAAAGGAGACCTGCTCTTAGCCCAAGTTGCCCAGGGTTATGCAGCTGTTGAGAATTCGTGTGTCTGTCAATCTTCCTTATCGAAGATTTTGATAATGAGGGACGTCGGTGCCTTCAGTCCCTAGTTTTTGCGACTGTTTTACTGCACTTCTGCGGAATGGATCTATGACAGTGGCTTTTCACCGAGTGTGGGAAGACACCCGTGTCCAAAATCCTCCTACACGGGATACTTAAAGTACGTGTTAGTGGTTTCTTGCAGTTCTTGTAAATGGAGCGCCAAGGAGCCTGGTTTAGGAGCCTGGTTTAGAAGCCTGGTCCAGGTTGGAACAGAGTGAATGGGTATGCTATCAATGGATCCTTCCAAGTCGAGTAAGCTTAGGATTATATCAGAAATTATGGAGGGAAGGGATGAAGGGAGAGGGAGGAAGGAGTAGTTGGGGGAGGAAGAGTTATGGAGACGTAGACAGAAGGAAGGAATATTGGGAAGGGAGTTGATCAGGGAAAAGATAGTTGGGAGGAGTGGATAGAAGAACGGAATTGTGGAGAAGGGAGAGGGAGATAGGGAGAGGGACAGTGGTGTTGGGGAGAGGAGGGTACGTTACTGAGTATTGAACCCCAGGGAGCTACAGGAGACTATAAACAGGCTCTCTGCCTGCAGTAGAGCAGGCAGCTCCTTGCTGTGTACACGTTTACCACAGTCATACAACCCAAGACTCTCTCTCTCTCTCTCTCTCTCTCTCACACACACACACGCACACACCTCTGCTACCCAACACACTTTTCCCCCAACACACCCACACTTCTGCTACTCAACACCTCTTACCTATTTCGAGGGATTTTCTACCGTACCAGCCCAGAGTTTGGACAAATTTCCTTGCCAACTACCTGTTCAACCATACTGTTGGTGAAGATTGAGACACTTATGCAAAATATGGAAATCTTTATTAAGGAAACGTTTCGCCACACAGGCTTCATCAGTCCAATACAAAGCAGAGAGGGGTATGGAGAGGATGATTTTGAGGTAATCAGTCCCTCAGCCTGGAGTCGATGTGTTCAGTCCATCAATCTTGTAGAAAGTACAGCATAGGGCCGTAGAAGTGGCTTATATACTGTAGTCAGGTGAGTCGAAGTAGGAGGCGGGGTCACAGTGGGACCATCCACTAGTGTAAAATCTTTGTTCAAAGGTTGGACAAGTATTGAAGAATTCTTTGTATCAAGTTCCCATGATGTTGCTGTGTCTGACCTACTTACACTAGTGGATGGTTCCACTGTGATCCCCCCGCCTCCTGCTTCGACTCGCCTGACTACAGTACAGAATCCACTTCTACGGCTCTATGCTGTACTTTCTACAAGACTGATGGACTGAACACATCGACTCCAGGCTGAGGGACTGATTACCTCAAACTCCTCCTCTCCTTACCCCTCTCTGCTTTGTATTGGACTGATGAAGCCACTGTGTGGCGAAACATTTCCTTAATAAGGATTTCCATATGTTGCGTGTCTCAATCTTCAACTTGTCGATTCTGAAAACCATTTATCACACCAGACTGTTGGTGTTAGCGGCCAGCTGACCCCCACAGCCTGGCGGAGGTAGTGATCCAGTTTCCTTTGAGGACCTCTATATTTATTCCTGTAATATTTCTGCTACCATATTATAAATATTATACAGTGCCAACATGTTGATGAGATGAAGATTGAGACACTTATGCAACATATGGGAATCTTCATTCCTGAATAAAGATTCCCATAAGCTGCATAAGTGTCTCAATCTTCAACTTGTCGGTTTTTCAAACCATTCATCACAAGTTGATGAGATAAACTTTATCGCCATTTTTTTCCAATCAACAAGTCTAGGAAGGGAATCTAGCTGCCGATGGAGGGCGTTCCACCGAGCTGATGTTGAGATTCCGGTTGTTGAGACGTCGGCGTCGGGAAGATTCTGGGTGCTGAAGTGTCGGCGTCGGGAGGCAATGACCTGAATATCGTCAAGGCATCTCAACCATGCTTCATCTAGTGTGATGTGAATTTACAGTCTCTTTTCCTGCAGATGTTCCGTGTTAAGGCTGGCCATGACGGCACTAAGGTGTGAACCCATGACCAAGCTAATACACTGCTTGTACGTTCAATGACATGGAGGAAATCTTGTGCAGGGAAGGGTAAAGTGAAGCTATGAATTTCCACACGAAGCTTAATGTCTTGGGTGGTGGACACCTCGGTGAACTACGACGTCGAGTCGAAAGTAAATTTAAAACCTATTCTGTATCAGTATGTCTATAAATGGTTTAGAAAACCGACAAGTTGAAGGACTGAACACATCGACTCTAGGCTGAGGGACTGATTACCTCAAACTCCTCCTCATTTTTCACCTTTCTCTGCACTGGACTGAAGAAGCCACTGCGTGGTGAAACGTTTCCAGAATAAAGATTCCCAAATGTTGTCCAAGTGTCTCGTGTATCATTATGGCAAGAAGTCTTTTTCCCCCTGATCAAATTTCTTAAGTTAGCGTCTGATGATATTGAGCAAAAAACTGCTTTGTGTTTTTTTTGAGATGCGTTCGTATTTACTACCAAGTAAAATGCTCGTTTTTTAATTTTGGTTGGTAATGAGTAAAGTTCAAGCAGAGAACCACCTCTGTCAGAGGTGGTGACGAGGGTCGGTGTCACCTGCCAAATCTTCCTGTGTTTTGACGTATCAACGTGGGATGACACTGTTTTTGCAGGTTCAGAAATAGCTGCTGCAGTAATTAGGCCTCGAGTATAGCATTTTCGGAATTCACTGACTTCGGACCCTTGGTTGTTGACATTGTTTCAATGACCAGAATTCTTGCTAACGTACTCGGCTCACACGCTGAGGTCCGGGGATCGATCCCCGGCACGGCTGCAACATTACGACGTGTTTCCTTAAGACACCTGCTGTCCCTGTTCACCTATCAGTAAAATGGGTACCTGGGTGTTAGTCGACTGGTGTGGGTTGCATCCTGGGGGACAAAACTGACCTAATTTCCCCAAAGTGCTCTTCATAACAAGGGACTTTCTATAGTAGTATGTCACTAATGTCAACTAGGACTGTATACCTTCTACATGTACTTGTAGAAATAATAATAATAATAATAATTATTATTATTATTAATTCAAGGCTGAGAACTTCGTGTTCGGTGTTAGAGAGGGGTCGGGTGGAGATAGAGACGATGATGCTGGAACGTTCTGTGTTCCCTCTTAGACTGTTGCCGCATCATGTTTGTAACCTAAACACAAAATTAATCCGCACATAACAGAGAAAAGCTTATGACGAAGTTTCGGTCCGACTTGGACCATTTACAAGTCACATTAACACACGATGGTGAGGGAGCCAGTATATATAAGAGGCGGACAGGGACGCGACAAAGAAAGTGGAGTAGTGGTAGAGGTAATGCTGGTAATGGTAGTAGTAGTTTGTAACCTAGTCTAACTTTTTTGCTAGATGTTAGACTTGTCAGTCTAGTTCGGCGGCACTTCCTTGTATTTAGATTAAAACCCCCAGTAACACCCACAGCCAATATTATTAACAACTCAATATCATCCAGCTTACTGACCCAATACTTGATACTGTCATCATTTAATCTCACCCACTCGGCTGGCTACCAACATGTGATTTCGGTCTTTCGCCCCCGGCACTTCTCTACAACTAAGTCTTCTCCTCTTGTGTGAATTGATAATGACTCTGGTGGGCGAAACGTGTTTCACAGCGAAATATCATAACCCGCGTTGTGTCATGTTGAATTATATATTCAGGACACACTGGGGGTAGATTTCTGGATCTTCTCCTTGACCATAGTCTTGGATTTCATTCCCACATCCAGCGTATGTCCAGGAAAGTTTCCAAATTAGTAGGCATCCTTGATGAAATTTATGGAATCAATAATTGCAGAGGCAATTCGTAGCCGTCTTGAAAGGCATAAATTGATTACTGAATCTCAATACAGTTCCACATCAGAGGCTATCGAGGAAACTTAAGGCACACGGAATAGGAAGAGAATTTTTTTCCTGGGTAGAGGCATGGCTGACAAACAGGCAGCAGAGAGTTTCCATTAATGGGGAGAAATCAGAATGTGGGCACGTCACTAGCAGTGTTCCACAGGGGTCAGTGTTGGGCCCCTTGTTGTTCACAATTTACATAAATGACATAGATGAGGAAATAAATAGCGACATAACCAAATTTGCTGATGACACCAAAATAGGCCATCTAATTCATTCTAATGAGGACATAAGAGCACTCCAGGATGATTTGAATAGACTAATGCAATGGTCGGAGAAGTGGCAGATGCAGTTTAATATAGACAAATGTAAAGTTGTAAATGCTGGACAGGAAAATAACCATGCCACATATAAATTAAATAATGTAGAACTCAATATTAATGATTGCAAAAAAGATTTAGGAGTTCTGGTTAGCAGTAATCTGAAACCAGGACAACAGTGCATTAGTGTTCGCAATAAAGCTAACAGAATCCTTGGCTTCATATCAAGAAGTATAAATAATAGAAGTCCTCAGGTTGTTCTTCAATTTTGGTTAGGCCTCATTTAGATTATGCTGCACAGGTGAACCTGTGTATCAGAAATCTTCCCTAAGAGGACAGACTGAGGCCCTAAATCAGCACTCTCTAGCAAGGCACAGAATTAGGGCTGGATATAATTGAGATTATCTGGAGGTTATTCCGGGGATCAACGCCCCCGCGGCCTGGTCCATGACCAGGCCTCCCGATGGATCAGGGCCTGATCAACTAGGCTGTTACTGCTGGCCGCACGTAGTCCAACGTACGATCCACAGCCAGGCTGATCCGGCACTGACTTTAGGTATCTGTCCAACTCTCTCTTGAAGGCAGCCAGGGGTTTATTGGCAATTCCCCTAATGCTTGATGGGAGGCTGTTGAACAGTCATGGGCCCCGGACACTTATGGTGTTTTCCCTTAGTGTACCAGTGGCGCCCCTACTTTTAATTGGGGGCATTTTGCATCGCCTGCCCAGTCTTTTACTTTCGTAGGGAGTGATTTCTGTGTGCAGATTTGGGATCATTCCTTCCAGGATTTTCCAAGTGCAGATTATGATATATCTCTCCCTCCTGCGTTCCAAGGAGTACAAGTCAAGTTCTTCCAAGCGTTCCAAGTAGTTAAGGTGCTTGACAGAACTTATACGTACAGTAAAGGATCTCTGTACACTCTCTAGATCTACGATTTCACCTGCTTTGAATGGAGATGTTAATGTACAGCAGTATTCCAGCCTAGAGAGAACAAGCGATTTGAAAAGGATCATCATTGGCTTGGCATCTCTCGTTTTGAACGTTCTCATTATCCATCCTATCATTTTCTTTGCACGTGCGATCGTGGCACTGTTGTGATCCCTGAAAGTGAGATCCTCAGACAATACTACTCACAGGTCCCTTACATTATTTTTCCGCTCTATTGTATGGCCAGAGTCTGTAGTATACTCTGTTCTAGTTATTATCTCCTCCAGTTCTCCATAACGGAGTAGTTGGAATTTGTCCTCATTGAACATCATATTGTTTACCGTTGCCCACTGGAAAACTTTGTTTATATCTTCTTGGAGGTTAACCGCGTCCTCAGCAGATGACAGCCTCATGCAGATCCTAGTATCATCCGCAAAGGATGATACGGTGCTGTGGTGTATATCTCTGTCTATGTCTGATATGAGGATGAGGAGTAAGATGGGGGCGAGTACTGTGCCTTGTGGAACAGAGCTCTTCACTATGGCAGCCTCCGATTTAACTCTGTTGACCACTACTCTTTGTGTTCGATTTGTTAGGAAGTTGAAGATCCATCTCCCCACTTTCCCAGTTATTCCTTTAGCACGTATTTTATGGGCTATTACGCCATGATCGCATTTGTCAAATGCTTTTGCAAAGTCTGTGTATATTACATCTGCATTCTGATTTTCTTCCAGTGCATCCAAGGCCATGTCACAGTGATCCAGTAGTTGTGAGAGGCAGGAGCGACCTGCCCTGAACCCATGTTGCCCTGTATAAATGAAAAACAGGAATAAAGGGGATCTAAATAGCGTGCTAAAAAGTACAGGACTCGCAGCAATGATTTCAAGTTGGAAAAAATCAGATTCAGGAAGGATATAGGAAAGCACTGGTTTGGTAATAGAGTTGTGGATGAGTGGAACAAACTCCCGAGTACCGTCATAGAAGCTAAGACCTTGTGTAGTTTAAAAAAAATAGGCTAGATAAATACATGAGTGGATGTGGGTGGATGTGACCTGGACCTGACTATGTTGGGTCAGTGGCATAAGCCGGTAGGCGACTTGGACTTGCCTCGCATAGGCCAGTAGGCCTGCTGCAGTGTTCCTTCTTTTTTATATTCTTATATCCTGTGCGCGCTTAACAATTCGCAAACAGGTGAAATTATCTACAAACAATATCTCTCAGTCCACAGCAGCATTCGAACCTGCACACTCTGCATCAGAGTACACAGTACTTTATCCACAACGTCAGACCCCTAAAGTCTGGCGTTGTGGAATCCTGCTGTGGACTGAGAGATCATGTTTGTGTATACTGTGTTCTGTATTGTGGTGTTTATCATGTACTATAACTGTCTTAGGTTTGCCTCACCCCACTACAACACTGCATCACCCTGATGCTACACTGCCTCACCCTACAACACTGCATCACCACGATGCTACACTGCCTCACCCCGCTACAACACTGCATCACCCAGGTATTACACTGCCTCACCCCACAACACTGCATTACCCCGGTACTACACTGCCTCACCCTGCTACAACACCATCATCCTGATGCTACACTGCCTCACCCCACTACAACACTGCATTACCCCGGTACTACACTGCCTCACCCTGCTACAACACTGCATCACCCCGGTGCTACACAGCCTCAACCCGCTACAACACTCCATCACCCCGCTACAACACTGCCTCATCCCGCTACAAGGTAAGCTGGTGGCTGGACCAGCGCTCCACCAAACTTGCCTCAGTCCTCCATTAAAGGGATTTCCTCAGAGAACTGTAATTTGGTCTCAAGAATAACCTCAACAGGACCTGTCAGGGACACGACTGTTTGTGTGTCCCGTTACCCGGCTCCACCATGTCTTATTGGTCACTGTTTATGTTACCCACCTCCATGCCCCTGATTGGTCACAGCTTCCGAGACGTCTCTGATTGGCCAGTTTGCTTACATACGGTATACAACCACTCCACTGACTCCGACTGGTCAATGTTTGTTAGTAGCCTCGTTAGATCGGCTTCAAACCTTCAATGTTAATAATATTTACCTGCATTAAAAACTTTTGCTGCACTCTGCACTATTCCTTTTGCACCCAGTGAGATGCAAGAGGTAAGGGGGGCTGGGGTTATGCAACACGGGGATCCTTTTCTCGGATCGCGCAGCGACCGAAATCCATCTAGATGATATATCTAACGGGGAAAGCGCTAAACCCATAGGGGATCAAACAGCGCAATCACCGAGTTTCTACCATGTACTATACCTGTCTTATACCTGCCTCACCTCACTACAACACTGCCTCACCCCGCTGCTACACTGCCTCGCCTCGCTGTTACACTGCCTCAACCCCGTAACAATACTGCCTCACTCCGCTACACTACCTCACCCCCGCTACAACACTGCCTCATCCCCGCTACAACAACACTACCTCACACCCGCTACAACACTACCTCACCCCCGCTACAACAACACTACCTCACACCCGCTACAACACTGCCTCATCCCCGCTACAACAACACTGCCTCACCCCGCTACAACAACACTGCCTCACCCCGCTACAACAATACTGCCTCACCCCTCTACAACAACACTGCCTCACCCCGCTACAACAACACTGCCTCACCCACGCTACAACAACTGCCTCACCCCCGCTACAACAACACTGCCTCACCCCCGCTACAACTGCCTCACCCCCGCTACAACAACACTGCCCCAACCCCGCTACAACACTGCCTCGCCCCGCTACAACAACACTGCCTCACCCCCAGAATACACCCTAAGCAAGTTCCAGGAAAGGCACAAATAGCAGGGTTGATCAAGAAATCAGGAGACAAGGGTGAGGAGGGGTTGGAGGAGTGTGGCTGACGTACCTGTACCTATACAGGGCTGCAGGTCGTTGGCAGCAACCAGCCTGGTTGACCAGACCAAGAACCTCGTGATTGATCAGGCCAAGAAGAACCTCGTGGTTGATCAGGCCAAGAACCCTGTGGTTCATCAGGCCAAGAACCCTGTGGTTCATCAGGCCAAGAACCCTGTGGTTCATCAGGCCAAGAACCCTGTGGTTCATCAGGCCAAGAACCCTGTGGTTCATCAGGCCAAGAACCCTGTGGTTGATCGGACCAAGAACCCTGTGGTTCATCAGGCCAAGAACCCTGTGGTTGGTCAGGCCAAGAGCCCTGTTGTTGGTCAGGCCAAGAGCCCTGTGATTGGTCAGGCCAAGAGCCCTGTGGTTGGTCAGGCCAAGAGCCCTGTGATTGGTCAGGCCAAGAACCCTGTGGTTGGTCAGGCCAAGAACCCTGGTTGACCAGACAAAACCCCTGGAAAACGGCCACAGGTACCGCCGTACATGTGTTGAACACGTTCCCTCCCATCCCTGTATTCTCTCCACCCCCTCCCTCTCCTCCATCCCCTCCCTCTCCTCCATCCCCTCCCTCTCCATCCCTTCCCTCCCCATCTTCCTCCAAAATTTCTTCACTCAGGTTTAAAAAATAAATAATTTTGCCTCGAAGTTTGCAAGTTCTCTTTGTTGGATAAACAATGTTATTAATCCAAGGAGGGAGAAGGGGGAGGGAGGAGTGGGAGGGAGGAGTGGGAGGGAGGAGTGGGAGGGGGGAGTGGGAGGGGGGAGTGGGAGGGGGAAGGGTGGGAGGGGGAAGGGTTGGGAGGGGTAGGGGAGGCAAGGAAGTGATAAGAGATGGAAGGATTTCTCTTGTATTAAAAAAATAAAATAAAAAAT